>NC_083243.1:178073038-178308038 GCF_032191835.1 Heteronotia binoei | reverse complement strand
CCTCTGCCAGACCTATGGCTGACCCAAGGCCATTCCAGCAGGTGCAGGTGGAAAAGTGGGGAATCAAACCGGTTCTCCCAGATAAGAGTCCGCACACTTAACCACTACACCAAACTGCTCTCCAGGCCTGAATTATTAGTATCAATATTTATTAGCCATTTGAGCTTCACTGCGCTCAGCACAGAGCAAGAGTTAAATATATGCTAACTGTAGCAGTGTCATCTCACTCTGCGCATAAACAAATGGATGCATGCTCCCCCTCATTGTAGTTCATGCTCTTGACGCAGAAAAACAATCCCTTAGATACACACAAACCCAGCAAGGAACTGTACCATCGCCAGCCTAGCAGCAAGCTCTCCCGGCAGGAATGTCTGCTGGCAAAAGGCCATTGGGTAATTAGAGAGCAACAGGAATGATTGCTACTGGCAGCCTGTCATGAGGATAGCAAAGATACATCCTTCATGCTGCTAATCCAACATTTCAGGGAAACCGGTGGAAGCTCTCTGACAGCCCTGCCAAACAGATGCGCCTGCACCGAGCTTTGCGGTCTTCCTGAGGTGGCACAAGCATTCGAAGAAAAAGCATTCACAGATCCAGGTTTACTGCCCTGTCCATTACACTTTTCTTCTCACTGAATTTATTTTCCTAAAGGCCAAACTACAGAGCTGTTTTTGCAGTCACTGAAAAATATGTCGAAGAACGGACTATTTAGGAGTGTCAAACATGCGGCCTATAGGCCAAAACCGCCCCACCACCCCGACACACAAGGTCTTTAATCCATCTCGCAGATAGGGCACACAAACACCACGATCCTCCTCCCTGCTAAAGATTTGCTGCCAATTTACTATTGGGGTCGCAGTAAGATCAGCAGCACCACATGACTGGTTTCCCTGGTGGTCGTGATCAGTAACTTCCTCATATCCCATGCAAATCCCACCCCCTTATTACTTGGCTACACCTCCCCTGTGCCTTGCGACCATGGGTTTGTGTGCGTTTGTGAAGCCCAAGTTTGTGTCCAGCAGCATGTTGAACATATGAAGCTGCCTATACAGAATCAGACCCTTGGTCCATCAAAGTCAGTATTGTCTTCTCAGACTGGCAGTGGCTCTCCAGAGTCTCAAGCTGAGGATTTTCACACCTACTTGCCTGGACCCTTTTTTGGAGATGCCAGGGATTGAAGCTGGGACCTTCTGCTTCCCAAACAGATGCTCTACCACTGAGCACCGTCCCTCCCCAAATGTTAATGCATGGAGTTCTTTTTAAAGGTAGGAACTGGGTCTGCTTTCTTTTTCCCCCCTCCCCTCCCTGCGTCTTTGCGTAATTGAAGCCATTGAGTCCTGTTGCACCTTAAAACCGACAGAGTTTTCTTTAAGAAGAAGAAGATATTGGATTTATATCCCGCCATCTACTCGAAGAGTCTCAGAGCGGCTCACAATCTCCTTTACCTTCCTCTCCACAACAGACACCCTATGAGGTAGATGAAGATATTGGATCTATATATCCCACCCTCCACTCTGAAGAGTTTCAGAGCGGCTCACAATCTCCTTTCCCTTCCTCCCCCACAACAGACACCCTGTGAGGTAGATGAAGATATTGGATTTATATCCTGCCCTCCACTCGGAAGAGTCTCAGAGCGGCTCACAATCTCCTTTCCCTTCCTCCCCCACAACAGACACCCTGTGAGGTAGATGAAGATATTGGATTTATATCCCGCCCTCCACTCCGAAGAGTCTCAGAGCGGCTCACAATCTCCTTTCCCTTCCTCCCCCACAACAGACACCTGTGAGGTGGGTGGGGCTGAGAGAGCTCTCACAGCAGCTGCCCTTTCAAGGACAACCTCTGCCAGAGCTATGGCTGAACCAAGGCCATGCTAGCAGGTGCAAATGGAGGAGTGGGACTCAAACCCGGTTTCTCCCAGATAAGAGTCCGCACACTTAACCACTACACCAAACTGGCTCTCCCTTTAAGATAGGAGCTGAATCTGCTTCCTCTTTCCCTCCCCCCCCCCCACCCTTGAGTCTGTGTAATTGAAGCCAAGTTTGAGTCCTATTGGCCCTGTTCAGACAGTATAATCAGATGTCGCTGCTATTTCCTCTGGATTTAAAGACAGCGACATCTGCCTCCCGGTACTAAGTTGTGTAGCGCCCCCGTGCCCCACCCAATCCTTCTCGGAACCAGATTATTTTGTTACCTGCTCCTTTGCGGTGTTTTTTGAGTTCTCGTAGTTTTCTCCGTCTGGATAGTTCTGCTGCGATAGCAACCAACTTCCGGATGTCTGAAGGCTGTCCCAGAGCAAAAGGAGCCTCAGACATCCGGTTTACCGTCGCCATTTTTTTACTACTTAGCGATATGCGCATCACCACATAATGTTTTAACCTATGCACATGTGCACATAATAGTGGAAGAAAAAAAAGAACGGCATGGTGCCATTGTGTGGATGGCAGAAGACGGTTTCACGCGGAGTGATTCGAATTGCAGTATGGCAGTCTGATCAATAATATCTGGAACCAAGATATTCGGAACAGAACCGGGTCAGTTTGACACGGACTCAACACGCTGTGTGAACAGGGCCATGAACCTTAAACCAATGGAGTTTTCTTTAAGATAGGAGCTGCGTCTTGCTTTCTTTTTCCTTCTCTCCCTTCCCCTTGAGTATTTATGTGATTGAAGCCAAGTTTGTAGTCCAGTTGCATCTAAAAACCTTCAAAGTTTTCTTCAAGGTATGAGCTTTCCTGTGCCTTGCTACTCTCTCTCTCTCTGTGTGTTCTGTTAGGCTCTTTATACTGCAGTTCTCCTGGGTACAAGTGAGTCTGCCTTCCCTTCCCCTCCCTCTTCCCCTAGCCTTGATACTGATGGTATCAAGGTGGATATTAGGCTGAGAACGTTTGTCCAAACCAGGCTCAACCAGTACATTTCGTTTTGTAGACGGAGGATTTTTAACCTAAGCCTCCCAAATAGTAAGCTCATACTTGACACTATACATTGCTGTCTGTTTATTATTGCACTGCCTATTAGGAGTTGTAGTTGGTTTTTCTGGGGAAGACTATAGTTTTGTAGACAACACTCCAGTTTAGCTTTGTAGACTCCTTACTCCAGTCAGCACGGGGGCATCAGCAACAAAATATTGCAAGAGAATATTTTAAGCATGTTTATATTCTCACTTTAAAAAAAGGAGGGTATGTGTGTCTGGTGGAGAGGCAATTGTGAATTTCCTGCATTGCTCAGGGGGTTGGACTAGGTGACCTTGGAAGTCCTTTCCGACTCTATGATTCTTTAATATATTTGGGTTTGTGTCTTTTATAAAACTTATATTTCTGCTACCTGGCATTACATTTTGTGACACAGATGGCCCGGCCCGACAAGGTCTCATTTATGTCAGGTCTGGTCCTCATAAAAACAGGTTGCTTGCCTGTAACTGATGATCTTCGAGTGGTCATCTGTGCAGTCACACACATGGGTCTTGCCGCAGGCAACAAAGACCCGCGTGTGGGACTGCACAGAGACCACGAAGAAGATCAAATGAGTTCAACACCCCTGCTATAGCTGGTTATGACATGGAGTGAAATGGACAAATTAACAAGAATATTAAGAGACTATGATTTGGATCTTTTTAAGATGGAAGAAGTTCAGAAGATATGTAGAAAAATAGTGGAAAATAAAAGGACATTGGACAATTTTTGATAATGATTAAGTTTTAAAGGAAGAATATAACTTTTGGTTTTCTTAATAGTTAAGGGTACCTTTAATATTTGGTTTTTTTAAGTAAATAACACTGGCAGGGGTCAAATAACGGGGGGAGGGGTGGGGGAAAAGTAAGATATGGGGTAGATAAGTTTTTCTTTTTAAGTTGTAAGATATTGATATAGATTTGCTACCATATGTTACCAATAAAAATTGTTTATACATTGGACCATACAGCTGGCTAGCAGAAAATACTGATTGGCTACTAAGCCCTGCCGCAATACGTGGTCCTCTGACCATAAAGTGTATTTGGATTCTGCAGTGTATAAAAATATATATATATATATACACACACACACATACTAGGGTGCTTTGCTTGAAGCCATCTTTCCAAGGAAGAGCATGAATGGCAAAAGAGCAGGTTTTTGGACCAGCGCCAGGCTCTGTTCGTTGAACTTGTTATTGGCTCATTTCCGGAGCTGGCACTTTTCTGTACAGCTCCCATACCTCACAGACTTCATGGTGGACTGCACTGAAGCAAAATGTGTGTGTCCCAATTATGTTGCTGTCATGCCAAACGGGAAATTTAAGGAGATACGTAATCCCAGAACATAGCTTCATCCAGGAAGGAGCAAGGGAGGCAGGAATTCAACCAGAGGGAACAAAGTTCTGACCAAACAATATCACATCTATGCAGGATTTTTTCTTAGGGTGTCCCATCCATGTGGCCAGGGACTGACCATCATTCCACCTGCAAGGGACTTAAAGAGAGGTGGAATGATGGTCAGCAGAGAGGAAAGCAATTTTATCTTTAAAAGGCTAACAATTTATAGAGAATGCAAACTTTGGACGGGCAGCAGCTATAATCCCTGAGCGCTCTTTACTAGCAAGATGCAAGATCCTCATTGACTTTTGATTTCTAAACCACAAAATGTATGTGTGTGTGGGGGGGGGTGGGCAGTTAGATACAAGTTACTTAAAAGGTTCGTATATATTGTGCCATCCAAAGACAAAACTGGAGCACCACTAGCTGTGTTGGGCTGCACTGAAATACTGCAGTACACATACCAATCCTATGCTGATATGAATAATCCTCCCAAGGAAGAGTATCAATGCCCTAACACTGGAATTAATGCCTTCTGGTGGTGGTGGTGGTGATAATGATGATTGTCGCTGTTGTTGTTGTTACTGTAGTAGTTGTTCAAATTTATAACCTGCTTTCTCCAGAGACCAGGCTAAGAGTGGGAAACATCATCTGTAAAAGCATTCAGTTCAAATACTCGGCACACAATCCCAATAAATACTACAAAAATACCTAATAAATAGATACATCCCACTATACAGATAAAGATGGTGTAAAATCTCAGAGGGGGTAAGGTATAGTTGTCTGGTGAGAAGGAAGAGGAGAGGAGAGGAGAGGAGAGGAGAGGAGAGGAGAGGAGAGGAGAGGAGAGGGGAGAGGGGAGGGGAGAGGAGAGGAGAGGAGAGAGGGAGAAAGAGAGGAGACCGTTAACGGGAAACGGTTAAGGCAGAGCCTGTTGCTGTCCTCAACCATATGCCCAGCAAACAACTCTATTTTGCAGGCCCTGCAGAACTGTAACAAGCCCCACAGGGCCTTGACCTCTCCTAGGAGAGTGTACCATCAGGATAGAGCCAGAGCTGAAAAGGCATTGGCCACGATTGAGGACAGCCGGATGCTCTTGGGGCCAGGGATCATCAGCAGATTTTGATCACTAGAGCATAACGCTCTTTGAGGGGCTGTACCAGGAAAGGTGGTCCTGAAGATATGCTGGTCCCAGACCACTCAGGACTTTCAAGGTCAGCACCAAAACTGTGAACCTGATCTGGTCTTCAATTTCGAGCCAGAGCAGCTGGTAGAGCACTGGTTGTATAGGTGCTCTGAAAGATGTTCCTGTCAGAACTGGCACAACGGCATTCTGGACTAGTTGCAATTTCCAGGTCAGTCTCAAGGGAAGCCCTGTGCAGAGTGAGTTACAATAGTCCAAACTGGAGGTGACCACTGCATGGATCACTGTGGCTAAATCAGAGGGAGATAGGAAGGGAACCAACCGTTTAACTAAGCAAAGTGGTAGAACTTTAATTTAACAACAATCGTTACCTGAGCCCCCATTGAATGGGAGGCATCCAGGACCACCCCCAAGCTCCTTACAGACAATGCAGGTGTTAATGACACACTGTCAAGAGCCAGGAGTGGGCATCTCAACCCCAAATCCCGCCCCCCCCCCCCCCCCCCCCCCCCGTCCAGCCACAGGACCTCCATCTTCATACACCCCTCCCGCATAGCTTCCTTTCCTAGCGGCAGCTACACATAACATCCGGGAATCAGAAAGTGAAAGTGATTAACACTTCCCATTCTCCATTCCTACAAACAGCATCCCAAATGAAATTTTCACCACCCCCCTCTGTGGTTGAAGGTACAACTCATTCCCATATCACTAGACTGTGTGGTGGACCATGGGATGTATAGGTCCCACTGTGGGTCTTCTTGTCCTACCTCACCACCCCCCTTCCCTACATACCATTTTATTTAATCATCAGAGAAACAGAAAGGTTCAGTGTAGGGGGAAACTCCCATGTGCAATAAAGAAATAAATAAATAAGGGCAACGTATCAAAAGCTTATAAGAAGTGAATCTGCACCAGCTACTGGCCCAAGTAACCTCAAAAGAAACTGCCCCATCATTGTGTTGCATTAGGGTTGCCAAGTCCAATTCAAGAAATATCTGGGGACTTTGGGGGTAGAGCCAGGAGACTTTGGGGTGGGGCCAGGAGACATTAGGGGTGGAGCCAAGATCAAGGCTGTGACAAGCATAATTGAACTCCAAAGGGAGTTCTGGCCATCACATTTAAAGGGACAGCACACCTTTTCAATTCCTTCCTTCCATAGGAAATAATGAAGGATAGGGGCACCTTCTTTTGGGGCTCATAGAATTGGACCTCCTGGTCCAATCTTTTTGAAACTTGGGGGGGGGGGTTATTTTGGGGAGAGGCACTAGATGCTATACTGAAATTTTGGTGCCTCTACTCCCCAAAACAGCCCCCCCCCCAGAGTCCCAGATACCTGTGGATCAATTCTCCATGATTTTCTATGGGAATAAATCTCCATAGGGAATAACAGAGTTCTCAGCAGACATTTCCCTCCCCTCCCCCCGCTTTCTGATGACCCTGAAGCAGGGGAAGGGTCTCCAAACCGGGGGATCCCCTGCCCCCAACTGGGGATTGGCAACCCTATGTTGCATATAGTTGTAAAGGTTTATGTCAGATTTCTGCAGGGGGGAAAAAATGTGCATATAACTTTGAGAATTACTTGAAATTAGATTTCCAAAAAGGGTTTCCTACTACCAGGAAGAAGTGTTTTGCACTCCTGAACACAAAGGTATGTAAAGTGAACTCCTGTTTTCTGACAAGCCTGTGCAGCTAAGGGCAGATCAAGACTCCCCTCTGGGGCAAATTTCCCCTAGAATTAAGTTATAATATAAACTTGTACACCATTGATTTCGGGGTACAACAGTACTAGCCTCTATCCTGTTGCCGTATAATGGAAGGGGGAGGGTACGCTTCAGCAGAGGGTAAATTTAATCCAACCCACAACAGTTCTCTGTTGCCCAGATCCTTGGAGAAGGAAGCAAAAATTGTCCAATGTTCTACCTGTGATGAGGCAGGAGGGGAAAAAAGAACAGCCCTAAATACCAAACACAACTGGAAAATGAGCCAGGCTCTTTTGAACAGATCACTGGCTTGATCCATCCAAGTATTTTCATGTCGCTGCCATGCAGGGACTTTAGCCAGCAATGAAAGGCACAGCACTAACAAATACACTCCCAGCTCTTGCTTTCTGCAGCAACGAGAGGGAGAAGAAACCATAAATACCTATGCTTAGGATGGACTCCTCTGAGAGTTCCACAAGCCATCTATTATCATTAATGTCTCCTCCAGTGCAGGATCAAGTGCTTTGGACGTTAATGTCTCCAGGAATGAAAACCTCTACTGACCTTACAAGGGAATGGAATGAGTTCTACATGGAAGCCCAAGAACATTCCAGAGTGATGTTGAGGGGCCTATTCAGCACAGATGCATAAAGCAGGCCTTGTTGCTTCTCTACATCTGAAAACTGAAACTCCACAGCCTTTGCTTTGAGACAGTGCATTGTGCTTAAATGGCAAAGAATGCTGTAAATGTCTTATTTTCCACAGGGCAGGGACTGTTTCTATCACTCTGTGGGAGTCTATGCATAATAGGGTTGGCCAAGTCCAATTCAAGAAATATCTGGGGACTTTGGGGGTGGAGCCAGGAGACACTGGGGGTGGAGCCAGGAACAAGGGTGTGACAAACATAATTGAACTCCAAGGGAGTTCTGGCCATCACATTTAAAGGGACAGCACACCTTTTTAAATGTCTTCCTTCCGTAGGAAATAATGAAGGATAGGGGCACCTTCTTTTGGGGCTCATAGACTTGGACCCCCTGGTCCAATCGTTTTGAAACTTTGGGGGTACTTTGGGGAGAGGCACTAGATACTATATTGAAAATTTGGTGCCTCTACCTCAAAAAACAGCTCCCCCAGAGCCCCCAAAACCTCTAGATCAATTCCCCATTATACTCTATGAGAATCAATCTCCACATAGGGAATAATGAAGTGCTCAGCAGACGTTCCTCTCCTCCCCCCCCCCCCCACCCTCCTGTTTTCTGGTGACTCTGAAGTGAGGGCTTGGCCTCTCTACTCACGAGTTGCAGCCAACTTCTTCAAAGTAACACAGACACCCCATCCCAAGAGGAAGCCTTTCCAAACGGAGACTGGAAAGTCAAAATATCTCTACTGGAGGGGGGAAATCACATGGTAGCTTTGGGGGTGGGGCTTCCCCCCGCTGGCCAGCAGACTGGGGGCAGGAAGGAGACTGGGAAAGCAGAAGAACCCCTGCTGAGACCTGGGGATTGGCAAGCCTAATACATAATATTATCCCAATAGCTACTTGTCCCTGTCCTGTTCGTTGTTGCATTTCAATGCAAAGGCAGCAAGAAATCAAAGCTCTGCTAAGAACTTTTTTGAGTGTTACAAGATCAGAAGGCCAGAGCTGGAAAGGGGGGGGGGGGGGGGGTTTCCTTTTTTCCAGGCAGTGGCAACCGTAAGCAGACGTACCTGGAGTAAGCCCCATTTTATTCACTGTAGCTTACTCCTAGGAAAGTGCTCAGATTACAGATGTCATGTACTTTTGCACATGCTACAGAAGAAAGGAGAAGCCCAAATTATTGGCTCCAGAGTACCAACTGATGATGGGCCTAGGGATACTCTGCTGCATAGCTGGAGTTTCAATCCTATGAAGAACTCTAATTCAGAGAAAGGTGACCCACATGCACAATGTTTTCTGCATTTATGTCACCTGTCTCTACTGAAATGAATGGTGATAAGCCGTAGTCTGACTACTGCCTCCTCAAGACATGGGAGAATGCAGCACCCTCACTCTGCCAGTTAAAATGGTCAGCCCTTGGTGGCCTATAGATCTGGCTGGATTCCAAAATGCCCTGGGATTCCAGATGATACCTCTATGGACACCATGGAGGAAGCTTGGAACAAGAAACTCCTGGAAGCTTCTGGCATAGCTGCTCCATTCTTGACCTCTCCCACCCTTGAGGAGGCATCTGGAACCATGTATCTAGACGTATTCCAGAGGTCTGAGATATGTCTAGAATGATGTTGGTGGAATGCTCAAACTGAGTCTGACAAAACAAGCTACAGAGCTTACTAACCTAAGAGGCAGGGGTGACGGTGGTAAAGAAAACCTACTTCTCTGCTGCCAGATAGGCTTCCCAATCCCCAGGTCCCAGCTGGCCGGCGGGAGGGAAGCCATGCCCCCACAGCCACCAGTACCTCTAGATCTCCCCCAGATTAAGAAACCTGCAAACAGGTCCCATTTTAAAATGCCTCTTTGTGTGTTTGTGTCCCTTTAAAGTTGAGCAAGAAGCAGAAAGTACTTCATGGGAAAGGGTCAGAAGCAGAGCCTCCATTTGTTTTGCTTTCCTTTCACGGTAAGAGCGTGTGCCTGTGTGAGAGAGAGAGCAGCGTAGCCCCTGCAATTGTCAGATGTCGTTGTGGAGGAACCAGACCCAGTGTGTGTGTGTGAGAGAGAGTACTTTTCAGAAGTCTATGTAGGGGAGGCAGTAATAGTGTGTGTCTGTCTCCGTGCTTGTTTGCATCGTTTTCAGAGTCTTTGTATAGGAGCCTGTTTATGGGATAGAGGAAAACTCCACCTCTCTTTTTTGTTTGCCTGCGTTAGGCTGAAGAACAGCAGTTCCTGTGAGTAAAGCCCCAGTGAGATCACAAAAATGTGAGCTTGCAAACTCTGTACATTTTGGCTGCTTTTTGTGTGTTTACACTTTCATTTACTAGAATTGCAGCTATTGGGGATGACGAAATAATGACTATTCAGGTGAACTGCACTGCTGTATTTTTATGCATTTATTTTGGAAATGGGAAAGTCTGGCTCTGCCCCAAAGTCTCCTGGCTCCACCCCCAAAGTCTCCAGATATTTTCTGAATTAGACTTGGCAACCCTAGCTGCCAATGCATCAGCTAGTTCTCCTCCAACTCACTGGTTTTAAGGTATTTTGGCACTTAGTGACTCCACAGTCTGATCCTCTTCTATTATACTCTGCCATACAACCTTCACTCATCTGAACTAAGTCTTCTGAGAGTGTCACCTGACAAATGGCTAAGACTGGCAACAGACCATACACATGCATTCTCAGCTCAGGCGATCAGGAAGGCCTCCATGCTTCTGTTGTTTATTTCTGCTGTTTTACAGAATGTGCAAAATATAAATGTTCATTAGGCATTTTTCTAAAGGAGTTAGAACTGCAGTATAATGGAACAGGCCAATCCGATGCTTTTATAAGGGGATAGGTGTGTTGTCTATTGCAATGTTTATTGTACAAGTCACCTAGCTGTTATTGCATCATCATCTACTTTTGTGATCAAATGCCATGCCTTGGACTGTTTTTGTTTGCTTTGTTTTCTAGTTCTGTAATCCCAGTCCTATTGCATTGTTTATTGGATGTCTTATGTGGTCTGATTGAACTGGTACACACACACAGCAATCCACTGTGTGTCTCGCTGAAAAAAGGTGCTGCAAATGAAGTAAATAAATAACATTAGAAAATTTCTCTTTTTTTTTTTACCCACTGCTATCAACAACCATCCAGAGTGATCATATCTGTACTACAAAGAAAGGGAGACTTGAACTAAATGTAGTTGAAAAGGTTTCATCCCACTCCTTTTGTGGGGATTATTCTTAAACTCCTTTGTCGAAATGCTTGATGTTTAATGGAACAGAACCCCTGGAACAGACCACCCCTTGCCTTCGTCACTAATTTGAACATATGAAACTGTCTTATACTGAATCAGACCCTTGGTCCATCAAAGGCAGTACTGTCTACTCAGACTGGCAGCGGCTCTCCAGGGTCTCAAGATGAGGTTTTTCATGCCTACTTGGCTGGACCCTTTTCAGTTGGAGATGCCGGGGATTGAACCTGGGACCTTCTGCTTACCAAGCAGATGCTCTACCACTGAGCCACCGTCTCTCCCCATTTGTATCCATTTGCTCCACTTGGTTTTCTGATTTAGGAACTAGGGGATGCTGTTTTAAGCTGGTAAGCAAAGCCTCTCCTTGGATTTGGCAGAAGAGGTGTTGTTTATATCCATTCAAATGGAAACGCCAAATTGGGAAACTGGTCATAGAGACAGCCTGTTCTAATAGCAAGGCTGGCAAGCTCACACCAAGTATCCAGAATATCCATCATATACCCAAACCTTCCCTCTGACAGGCATCCAGAAGTTGCTCCATGCCAGCTTTTCCAGTCTGTGCCTACACACCACGAGTCTGGAGGCAAGCAACTGCATTCCAGCTGGCTTGGCATTTAGACTACTCTTACTTGCTAAAGAGGAAGATGAAATATCTTTGCAACCTGGGAGAGACTCTGGAGAAAATCTAGTCTTTCCTCTCTGTGCCCTCTCTTACAAATCCCTCTGGCACTCTGTGACTATTTGACTCATGCCATCTGTTTCTCAGGCCAAGCCCACATGCAGCTGGTGACCTTCAAACTGTCCAAAAAATACATCTGTTCCCCACCTCTCCCCATTCCTTTTAATGTGCTGGCTCTAAGGCTGGCTGTGACAGAGTCTTCATTATGTATGTGGCAGGGAGTGACCATGATTTAGCAACTGAAATCCCAAGGCGAATTAAATACCGTTACCAAGTGCTGTGAACTGACTTCAGTTGATAGTGCCCCCAGGCAAAGAAAACAACTTTTTGGCTGTAGTCAGAAGTATTACCTAGAGGGACACCAAATGGTCCCCAACCCAACTCGTTCTGTTACTCTCTGACTCGAAGTGGCCATTTGCACTGTGCTGCCTAATAAATCAAACCAATTCTCTTCCTATAAGGGAGCTTCCACACTTACACTAAAAATCAGTCATTCAATCAATCAATTTATTACAGTACCAAGCCAGACAGTATATATAAGTACAAAAGTTATAAAATAGAATCAATAAAATAAATATATCCAATATATCTAAAAGTATAAAATATATACCTGTTTTCCTTATAAATGACAAAGTTTTATTCAGAACGTAAACTTTCGTGTGCTCTCTAAGCACACTTCATCAGACCACAATACTTGATCCCCTCGTCTGATGAAGTGTGCTTAGAGAGCACACAAAAGCTTACGTTCTGAATAAAACTTTGTTGGTCTTAAAGATATACTTGACTCCTGCTTTGTTCAACTACTTCAGACTAACACTGCTGCCCTCTTGGATCTACCTTATAAATGAGTTTACAGATTTAGCCGTATCTTTCTAATGTAATAGCATGCCATTCAAAATTTAGCCACAGATTTAGTGATGGCATGATTTTGATCAGAGAGTAACTTATTACGACATGCCGAGTTTGACTGACCCAGCATTTCCTTTACAAGAGGTGTAATAAATTTATCTCAGATCTTATTGTACCACTTGCATCTAAACATCATATGTTCAGTAGTTTCTACCTCCCCAGAATCACATAAGTAAAATCTCTGGTCAAAAAGAAATCTTCTATATTTACCCTCAAGCACTGCAAAGGGGAGTGCCTCACATCTGGCCGGTGTAAAGGCTGTCCTAAACTTAAGATGTATTAAATATGCCATAGGAACCATGTGGTATCTGGTTTGATAAGACACTAAAAAAACATCTTTTGAGCCTCTTGTTGTGTTAATGTTACAGCAAAAAAAGAGAGATGTGATTGTGGCTACAAATAAAATACTGATCCCTCTTAAGTGCCCCCTGTCCAGTTAATGTAATGTATAAATGCACTTGCAAGGTGAGACGGCCCTTCAACATGAAGAATAAGAACATATAAGAACATAAGAGAAGCCATGTTGGATCAGGCCAATGGCCCATCCAGTCCAACATTCTGTGTCACGTAAGAACATAAGAGAAGCCATGTTGGATCAGGCCAATGGCCCATCCAGTCCAACACTCTGTCACATAAGAACATAAGAGAAGCCATGTTGGATCAGGCCAATGGCCCATCCAGTCCAACACTCTGTGTCACGTAAGAACATAGGAGAAGCCATGTTGGATCAGGCCAATGGCCCATCCAGTCCAACACTCTGTGTCAAGAACATAAGAGAAGCCATGTTGGATCAGGCCAATGGCCCATCCAGTCCAACACTCTGTGTCACACTTAAGAACATAAGAGAAGCCATGTTAGATCAGGCCAATGGCCCATCCAGTCCAACACTCTGTGTCACACGGTGGCAAAAAAAAATTATATATATATATATATATATATACACACACACACACACTGTGGCTAATAGCCACTGATGGACCTCTGCTCCCTATTTTTATCTAACCCCCTCTTGAAGCTGGCTATGCTTGTAGCCGCCACCACCTCCTGTGGCAGTGAATTCCACATGTTAATCACCCTTTGGGTGAAGAAGTACTTCCTTTTATCCGTTCTAACCCGACTGCTCAGCAATTTCATCGAATGCCCACGAGTTCTTGTACTGTGAGAAAGGGAGAAAAGGACTTCTTTCTCTACTTTCTCCATCCCATGCATTATCTTATAAACAAGAATCAGCATGTCAGTGGCTGGTGGTCCAGTGGGGTATGCCACTGTTGTGCTAACTCTGCACGCAAATCCCCAGTGACTCATGATGAACAGCTTCTGATTTAGCCCTTACTAATGTGGTATATAAATCAAGAGAGGGACAACCTAATTTCGGTCAATTATGGTTTTCTATTTATGTTACAAACAGAAGCCTCAGAGGTGAAAAAAAATGTCCTGTTCAGGCAAAAATGTATCAATTCACAGTTCACTTAACAGTGTTGTTCCAGCTCCTTTCATCTGTCTACTCTACTGCTGTCTTATGTATGACTTTTGGCTGTTTATAACCAAAACTGTGCCTAGTAAGAAACAATGTTTTGTTCACTTCTTTGTCCAAAGTTTTAAAGAATTGCACCAGAAAGAGTTTTTGTACAGTAAGTCATTCGCTCTAAGTCATTCATGCACAGCATTTGACGGACCAAGGACCACTGAGCTCTTGAGCAAGAGGTCACCAATGCTTAATGAACAGCCACTGATGGACCTGCTATCTTAGAACGCTTTTAATCCTTTCTGTGCTACCAGAGCTTATATTGTGTGATATCAACGAGTTCCACCAAGTCAATACAAATTGTGACGTCTTGCTCTCAGAAGGAAGTGATCAAACTCTGCATTATAAGCTGAACCTCAGCCACAGGATACCCGGTCGCTTGTGCTCCTTTATCGGGATCCTTCCTTACCCATTTTTACACTTAAATGTGCGCAAGTGCAATTTTAGCCTACGTTTGTACTTTCCTCTTTTAAGGATTGATTTCTTTTCTTCTTGGAGTTTCTCTTTAACAAAGACCTTGCTAGGGATTGAAAATACTCAGCTCCCACTAAAGACACAGCTGAGTCATTGGGGAGGCTGCCAGTTGCCCCCACCACGTGGCAGTGTTCTGGCAAAGGCAAGAACGCTCAGCCGGGGGCCAAAAACACAGACATGACCCACAGAATGGCAGGGATCAATTATTGTGTTAAAATAGGGAAGGAAGGAAATAAAATATGGAATTATGAAGCAGGAGTTACCAACCAATCAGTTCTCCAGCTCTTGCGGAAAAGCTCACCCTCCTGTAAAAGCTGGGGACTGTGGGTGGACCTGCCTAATCTTTAGCCTGGACTTTAAAAGTCAGGGAGAAGGCAACAAGGGCAGTCTAGACTGGGCTTCAGGTATCGGAAGAGCCGGGAGGCGGATTAGGCTGAGTCCTGTCCCCTTTCTACAGCCGAGGTCTCGAAAAACAGCTGCACGGGACACTGGACTACTGAAAGGGAATCCAGATGTGGAATACGAGAAGTCTCTTGTCTCTTCCATTCCGCTCTCCCAGTACTGCTTCATTTCCTCTGAAATGATGCTTTTCATACAATCTCAAATACATACTTGACAAATGCTTGCAAGTAATCCCATTTCATTAAATGCTGCTACTCCTAGAGATGAGGTAAAACAGTAGCAAGCAACTCATAGTTACCCTGTGTGACAGTAACCAGGAGAGGAATTAAAGATTGATTCCTTGCATGGAGACCTTGAGGCCATTTATCCTAGGCAAAATGTAACAAGTCGTACCAAAGTTTCCCTCATACGCCTTCCTATCTTCAAAATATATCACAGCGTCCTTCAAATATGCAACAAGAAGCTGTTGTAATACTCCCTCTAAGCTGTAGAGTCTTGTGAGCAAAAAATTCGACTTAGTGAGCTACTGGCATTAAAATTGTGAGCTGCTGCATAAATTAGTTTGCTCTGGGGCCATTTGCCTTTCGCTAAGACAAAAATGTGTGAGTCAGAGGCTAAAAAAACATGAGCTAGCTCACACTAATTCATCTTAGAGGAAACACTGGCCGGGACTCTGGCTGCACAGAACGTTCTCCTCTATTTAATCATCTTTGAGCTGATATATTCATGGAGTTCCCCCATGCAGCAAGTATAATCATGCTCATGGTACTTCCGCAGACATGGCTTCACCTGTGGTTACTATATATCGGCGACAGAGAAGCATATTACATGATGAGAGAAAGCTTTAGCAGACAAACCAGACACTGCTAGTGAAAGTGCACCACTTTCCCTTGCCATTTTTTCCCTATCAAAATAGCAGGAGGACTACAAACATAGCCAGCAAGCTTCAAGGGGATTCTTGTGTTTTATACAGTCCAGAGAAACAGGAAATCCTAGCCATATCCCTATAACAGACAGAAAATGTATTTTTTTTCCAAATGAGCTGAAATAATTTTGGTGGTATCCAAGTGTGCCTGTACCTGAAAGCCAGGTAATCTGCAATGGGAGAGGTGGTCACTTACCCTCCAAACTGTCTTCATGACGTACGTTGAAGTTTTCATAGGAATCCCAGCGGATGAGCGGATCTGAGGTGTTGTAATCCACCGAAACACTGGGACCATTCTCAAGATGTTCCATGCCTTTGAAGCAAAGACAGAAGGCTTTCAGAAGCAGGCATTAATTGACGGAAGAAAGAAATAATATGAGAAATGAAAGGGATGAAAAAATATAGACGGAAGCAGAGAAGAAACAAAAGAGAGGAGTAGGGGCACTGAGACACCAATGATGAGATTCAGGATGCAGAATCCAGAAGTTTGTTAGATAAAAGCAACTAACGCAAGAAGAAACTAAAGGCTGAGTCAAGTCACAGCCAGGAAATCTACCTAAGGAATTGGGAGAAAGGAGCAACACAAAACAAGCAGTTCAGGTAGGACCGAAATCTCCACAACACAGTGCCTCCGAATCCCAGCCTGGAAAGACAGTCCAGAAAGATAACATGATCGATAGTATCAAAAGCTGCTGAGAAGGTCCTGCAGAATTAACAGAGGTAGACTCTCTCTGTCTATCTCCCAGTGCCAGTCATCCACTAAAGTGACCAAGGCTGTTTCAGTCCCGCATCCAGGACTGAAACCAGACTGGAAAGGATCGCTACAACCTGCTTTATCCAGGAATGCTTGAAGTTGTCCAGTCACCATTCATTCAATCACCTTGCTCATGAATGGAACATTTGACACTGGTTGATTGTCACTGGGTTCTCCTGGGGTTCTTTAGCAGTGAATGCATCATAACCCGTTTCAAGGCTGTGACCACCCCTCTCTCAAGGAAGCATTAACTACTTACTGGATCCAGCCTGCCAACCCACCCACCCCCAACCCCCCACATATTTAAATAATGAGGAAAGGCAAAGGTCACACAAGCAGGTAATACACTTGAAATTTTCAAGGATCCTATTCACATCCTCAAACTGAATAAACTAAAAAGTATCTCAAGCAGCTGGACAAGCTGGCACCTTGGCATCATCTGATGCCCACACTGCTAATATAGATTCCAAGTCAGAATGTATGTGAGATTTTATCATCAAACCACTTAGCAAAACATTTATACCTTGAATCTTCTCTGGACCATAGGAAAAGACAAACTCTACCTTCCCGTACTCTGGGAAGCGCTCATCTGCAATGAAAAAGAAAACAACGTGTTCAATATAACTACATCTCCATACCGATTATGACACATAATATGGAGCAGGCCCATAGCTATGGGGGGGGATCTCCGCAACTTCTACTGGAGGCGCCTCAACTCAGGGCCTCCAAGCTGGCCCTGCCTCTCCCACCCACCCCCCGGGAGGGACGGTGGCTCAGTGGTAGAGCATCTGCTTGGGAAGCAGAAGGTCCCGGGTTCAATCCCTGGCATCTCCAAAAAAGGGTCCAGGCAAAGAGGTGTGAAAAAGCTCAGCTTGAGACCCTGGAGAGCCGCTGCCAGTCTGAGAAGACAATACTGACTTTGATGGACCAAGGGTCTGATGGACCAAGGGTCTGCCAGCTGCAAAAAGCAGGAAGACCAAGCATGCCACCCCTGCCTTTCTCTCCCCTCCTGCTCAGCCTGCTCTGACCTGCCTTCCCCGCCTTTTTAGGTCCAGGGGCTTTTTAAAATTTGAGTGCATCTTGAACTTTTACAAAAAAACCCAGCCTAAAAAATCCAGGGTATGCCCTGATATGGAGCCATATCTGGTTTATTCAGGAAACTGCATTCAATAGGAAAGGAGAGTTCCTTTAGGGACACTGACATAAAGTTATCAATTTCACAAAATTATGTTGGAGAAAGTGTTGCCGGGGCCGCCACAAAAAAGTCTATGCTAACTGCCATGGCTGTAACTGCCAGGAAAACTGAAATGTTTCTCTGGTTGTCTTAGAATGATTTATCCCAGTGGATGAAGGCAGCACCAGTACAGGTATACTTTGGCAGCCCAAAGTCTGTTTCACTCATGCAGAGAATGCAGTGATAATAAGTCAGAAGACCCTGTTGTGGTAGACTGTGAGGGGTATTCCAACTTTGACTGTTCCTTTGCATAAAATATTCTCCAAAAATTAAAAGCTAGCAAAAGAAAGGGGAATATTCTACCTCTATCTTTGCTTGCTGTGTCAGGTTTCTGTTTACAAAGACTTTTTAACACAGGTGAAACATTTCAAAATAGGATCATCCACCTGCAGTATTCTACCACCTCATTCTCCTGAATGTGTGGAGAAGGCATTCGTATGCAATGGAAATTATTCCCTGCATTGACCCATTAAAGTGGATAGTCGTATAGATATATAGGTATAGCCATGCCATTAAGTCACATCTACTGGGTAGATTCCAAACGCTGTTAAGATGCAGCTCTGTAAGAAGTTAAACAGGAAAACTGTTCCATGTTCAAAGTTCAACACCACTCCACACATGAAAACGTTTCTAACATTTTTTCTGCCTTTTTCTGTTCTTCCTTTTTGAGGGCAACAGAAGGCTAGAGGGAGCATAGTTCTCTCCATGAGGTGTTAGTCCTTCATCTGCCCCCCCACAACCACATACCCTTCATGCTAAATGACGTATGAAGGCACAGGAAAAGAATCTACATGAGACGGCATGAGTTCCTGAGGCTATTCCAGAGAAGCAAGGTAATTATAGCCACAAAAAAATTTAATTGCTTTGTGACATCATCCAGCACAGAGTGAAGCTTCAGGTTGCTTGGGAGCAAGTGCCATATTCACCCCTTTCCTTCCCAGCAACACTATTTGTGCCATCCAGAGTTGTGTCCTTCTAAGCCCATCGATATCAATTGACTTAGTAGGGTGTAACTATGCTTAGGATGGCACTGTACATTTCTTTTCCCTTTACATTCTGTAGTGTCACAGTGAAGGATATCACACGACAGCCATGGCTCTATTAAAACTTCCTCCTAAAAGCGATATAGCGTTGCATCATCTTACCAGGTCTGCAAACCAAGTTTATTGCCCTTCACTCTGTTTCTGACAGTTCTGACCTTTAAAAGCATCGTCCAAGTCCTCCTTGTTGAAGACAATTGCCAGGTCATGAATAGCGCAAGTGTGAAACTGCACTCGGAAGATCACATCCCGGGTCGGACTACGGAACTTTTTGTGGTAACATTTCAACTGTCAGGGATGGGAACAGGGGAGAAAAGGGACATCAGCTTGGAGAGACACCAGTGAGACAATGAACTATTTCCTCCTCCCCAAAAACGGAAGATGGCAGGCTGCAGCTTGTAACTGTGGCAAAATCACCAGCGGAAGCTGCATCCACATTGGTAGAAAACAGAAACATGAGACTTTTTACCAAGATATCTCCTTTCAGGAGCAGTCCGGGCTCTATAGTGATGCAGATGCTGGTCTGGCTGTCTCCTTGCACGTTGCTGCACAGAAGAAGAAGAGATTGAATTTATACCCTGCTCCTTACGAGGAGTCTCAGAGCAGCCTACAATCTCCTTCCCTTCCTCTCCCCACAACAGATACCTTGTCAGGTAGGTGGGGCTGAGAGAGCTCTTTTGAGAACTACTCTTGAGAGAACAGTTCCAAGAGAACTGTGGCTGGCCCAAGCTCACTCAGGTGGCTGCATGTGGAGGAGTAGGGAATCAAACCTGGTTCTCCAAATTGGAGCTCACCGCTCGTAACCATTACACCAGGCTGGGTCTGAAGAAGGAAACTATGCGAGAAGGGTAGCAACCACTTAGCTGGGACGTTACATCCTTAGGATAAGCCTAGAGAGCAGCTTCCTTCTGTGATGGCAGGATTAAAGTTGGTGGAAATTTCCCCTCACTGAAGAATTACCACCTAGCATAGGAGTCAGGCGCTTCCTCTGCTACCTGTATGATCCTAAAGATGTTAGGGGAGGGGCCGTGGCTCAATGGTAGAGCATCTGCTTGGTAAGCAGGAGGTCCCAGGTTCAATCCCCGGCATCTCCAACTAAAAGGGTCCAGGCAAATAGGTGTGAAAAACCTTAGCTTGAGACCCTGGAGGGTCGCTGCCAGTCTGAGTAGACAAGACTGACTTTGATGGACCCAGGGTCTGGTTCAGTATAAGGCAGCTTCATATGTAGGAGGGACGCTGGCTCAGTGGTAGAGCATCTGCTTGGGAAGCAGAAGGTCCCAGGTTCAATCCCCGGCATCTCCAAAAAAAGGGTCCAGGCAAATAGGTGTGAAAAACCTCAGCTTGAGACCCTGGAGAGCCGCTGCCAGTCTGAGAAGACAATACTGACTTTGATGGACCCAGGGTCTGGTTCAGTATAAGGCAGCTTCATATGTAGGAGGGACGCTGGCTCAGTGGTAGAGCATCTGCTTGGTAAGCAGAAGGTCCCAGGTTCAATCCCTGGCATCTCCAAAAAAGGGTCCAGGCAAAGAGGTGTGAAAAACCTCAGCTTGAGACCCTGGAGAGTCGCTGCCAGTCTGAGTAGACAAGACTGACTTTGATGGACCAAGGGTCTGATTCAGTAGAAGGCAGCTTCATATGTAGGAGGGATGGTGGCTCAGTGGTAGAGCATCTGCCTGGTAAGCAGAAGGTCCCAGGTTCAATCCCCGGCATCTCCAACTAAAAGGGTCCAGGCAAATAGGTGTGAAAAACCTTAGCTTGAGATCCTGGAGGGTCGCTGCCAGTCTGAGTAGACAACACTGACTTTGATGGACCAAAGGTCTGATTCAGTATAAGGCAGCTTCATATGTCCATATGTTCATGTTCCAAGAGCAAAGCTCAGCCTGGTAAGCAGCCAGAGCCCTCCAGGATCCCACTTCTACCCATGATGACCCAGAGAGGCATATGCTCAAGTGTGTCCTTAGGACTTCAGAAATTCAAAAGACTATTGTCGAGGCAATATTTACTATATTCCAGATGTGTAGACAGGCTGCATAGCCTGGTATATCTTGAGGAAAGGCCGGCATCCTAGGAAATATAAATCAGAGACAAAGATAAAGGACCCTTCATTAGTCAGGGAGATTAGTTATAGGGAAGAAAGTACAAATACCAAGAGGCCAAAACAGTCAAGTCTGAAGAAGAGGTTTTTCAGTGACATTTCTTGCCTTCCAGTCAACAAGGCCAGCTGTATGGCAGCAACATATGCAGGGGGGGGGGGGGGTGGATTAGGCAACAGGATTGTGCAGCATCTTATTTTACCATGAGTGGTAAAGAAGAAGAAGAATTCCAGATTTATACCCCGCCCTTCTCTCTGAATTTAAAGACTCAGAGCGGCTTACAATCTCTTATATCTTCTCTCCCCGCAACAGACACCTTGTGAGGTGGGTGGGGCTGAGAGGGCTGTCACGGCAGCTGCCCTTTCAAGGACAACCTCTGCCTGAGTTATGGCTGACCCAAGGCCATTCCAGCAGGTGCAAGTGGAGGAGTGGGGAATCAAACCCGGTTCTCCCAGATAAGAGTCCGCACACTTCACCACTACACCAAACTGGCTCTCTTCCTCCCCCACAACAGACACCCTGTGATGTAGGTGGGGCTGGAGAGGGCTCTCACAGCAGCTGCCCTTTCAAGGACAACCTCTGCCAGAGCTATGGTTGACCCAAGGCCATTCCAGCAGGTGCAAGTGGAGGAGTGGGGAATCAAACCCGGTTCTCCCAGATAAGAGTCTGCACACTTAACCACTACAGGGGAAGAAGGTCTATGAGAGCTATGGCTGACCCAAGGTCATGCCAGCAGGTGCAAGTGGAGGAGTGGGGAATCAAACCCGGTTCTCCCAGATAAGAGTCTGCACACTTAACCACTACAGGGGAAGAAGGTCTATGAGAGCTATGGCTGACCCAAGGCCATGCCAGCAGGTGCAAGTGGAGGAGTGGGGAATCAAACCCGGTTCTCCCAGATAAGAGTCCAAACACTTAACCGCTACACCAAACTGGTTCAGATATCCCCTAAAAGTGCTCAAATGAATGCTTTCCTCCTTTGTCAATAAATTTAAATTAAAAAAAAAAAACAACCCAGATATCCCTTAAAAGGTACCTGCCCAACTCTCTGTTTCGTAAACATCCAGCACTCCCAAGAAACAGAAAATCTTTTTGCTTGGGCAACATTCAGTCGATAGGTCTGCCGCACAGAGGTATGCAACCAAAGTCAGCATGAGGCTCTCAGTACTTTTTTCAGTGCTCTCGGGAAATCTCACACAAAAAGCTGTGTGGCCACTTCATAAATCGCTGACTGTAGACAGTCTTGGTGCGTTTATTGCGGGGGGGGGGGGGATCCATTAACAAAGTACTTTACGGAAATATTCACTCCACAGCATTAAAGCACCATCACTGAATGACTGAAAAAATTAGGGTGGCCGAATTTGCAAGAAAGAGCAACGCACCTCTGCCTTTCAAACACTGTGATTTTTCTCACTGCTATAATGTAGATATTTATTTATTTATTTATTGAATTTATATCCCACCCTCCCCACCAAAGCAGGCTCAGGGCAGCTCACAACAATAAAAAACATTTACGATTCTAAACTTTTAACAGTTAAAACATTGAACAGATTAAACAATAAACAATTAAAACAATTTGGTGCTAGTATCATTAATTTCCAGTGTCTTCAGCCCTCCTGGGTATCCTCATATACTACTATCAGTTCAGTTGAAGGCGAGTCAAAATGGAGTTTTCTTACAGGCCTTGAGGAACTGGACAAGGTCCCACAAGGCTCTTACTTCTTCTGGGAGTTGGTTCCACCAATAAGGGGCTGCTATAGAGAAGGCCCTCTCTTGGGTGGCCTTCAATCTTGCCTCCCTCGGCCTAGGGATCAATAACATTCTGTGTCCCAGATCTAAGTACCCTCTGGGGAACATGTGGGGAGAGACGGTCCCTAAGGTAGACAGGTCCTCAGCCATATAGGGCTTCAAAGGTAATAACCAGCACCTTGTAGCGAATCTGGTACACTATTGGCAATCAGTGCAGCTCTCGCAGCCCCGGCTGTATGTGCTCCCACATGGAGAGCCCTAATAGAAGCCTGGCCACTTCATTCTGCACCAGCTGCGGTCTCTGGATTCGAGGCAAGGGCAGCCCCATGTAGAGGATGTTGCAGTAGTCCAATCTCGAGGTGACCGCAGCATGGATCACAGTTGCCAGGTCGCCACGGTCGAGGAAAGGGACCAACTGCCTTACCCACCTAAGATGAAAAAGGCGGATTTGGCAGTGGCTGCTATCTGGGCCTCCATTGTCGTTGAAGGCTCCAGCAGCACCCCCAAGCTTCTGACCTTAGGTGCCGTTGTAAGTGGCACACCATCAAAAGCTGGTAGGGGGATTCCCCTTCCTGGGCCGTCGCGGCTCCGGTAAAGAACCTCTGTCTTCATTGGATTCAGCTTCAATCGACTCCGCCTAGCCACCCTGCCACGGCCTTCAACACCAGGTCCAGATTTTCTGGGGTACAGGCAGGTCGGCCGTCCATCAGTAGACCATCCATCTACTGTCATATATCAGTAGATGAAAAAGACGGATGCAATTGCTGTGGCAAAGCTTTAGTTTTTCCTCTGTGTCTTGGAAAGGCTAAAAACAGAATCTCCTTGCAGAAGATCTGCTTCCTTTGAATAACCTCTTCTAGCAGTGGTCACACAGGACACATTACCACTAACCATCCTGTCTAAGGTACAACACGGCCATCATGCAGTCTGCTTCATACAGATGCTTATACAACTTCCATCTTATTGGATGTCTCCTGTGACTCCCACGTCATACAATAGTCATAGGCCCCTGTTTCTCCAGAGGGTACTCATTTAACCAGTGAATGCTTACGCAATCACTCCAGCATGAGCTCCTTCAGTTCAAGGAACTCAGACAGGAGCAGCTCTGCATAGGACTTCACCATCAAACCTATAACATGTTGTTGCTCATGATCTTATACAAAGGATATCAGGTGTTTAAAACAAAAGAGTGGGACAGGCCAGTTCTAAAGCTGCCGTTTCGTCTTCTTTTCTCAGAGATTACTCCGACAATGTAATTATTTAGAATTTGGGTCTTCAATAAATTAAAGAGCTTTTAAATATACGATGCAGTAATAATAAGGAGGCTACCTGCTTTACTATGAGCAGTTCATCTAGCAGCCAGGTCCACACATCAATATTTCTACTTATATAATAGCATTCCTTGCATTGTTTAATACTTATACCTTGTGACTGATTTCTGCAATCCTAGTCCTATTGCACTGTTTATCAGACGTCTCATCCTATTGATTGCCCTGATTTACGTTAGGGAATCTGCCAAGCCTCAGTAAGGCAGACTATAAATAACATAAATAATATAAAAATAAATATCCATATCTATAACCAAGCACTTGCTACTTCAGCACTGAGGGCCTGTTTACGCATACCAGAGAACGAGGCAGCACAACTCTGAGATAGCAGAATGGAACACACCACCTTGGAAACAGGTGGTGGATTCCAGCTTTCAATTCTCTTTCGCATAAAGACTCTGCGCAGACAGACAACTAGCATGGCAAACAGAAAACGTCGACTCCCTCTCTTTTTGCTTGCTTTGCTGATTTTGCATTTGCAAGGTTTTAAACACGTGGAAGTATTTCGCGGCACCATCACCGCCTCTGAAGTGTTGTGTTCCATTTCACCACCTTACACTCAGACTCCTGAAAACACAAATCAGGCCTCAAGTCCAAGTAGAGACAGGTATAGAGAAGCTTGAAAACAATGGCAATTGTGAAAACAATGTTGTGTCGTAATTGTACTGCTCTTTACAGTTTAATCTGCATTTGCAATAATAGTTGTGGTGTCTGATGAACTGGCTGCAGCCTTGAAGCTGGGGCATACCTTGACTTGCCCGAAGTACTAAAAGTTCTACTCATTGTCCCCTCATAAAGGGAGTAATGAAAATTCACAGATCTCTCAAAAATGTGCATGTGTCTCTTTCTCTTACATGTTCCAGTGGCAACTATGGTTCCGACTGAAACATGGCCCTACAGAGAAGTTCTGACATTCCTAAACCACAAACTGACAGGATACCGTTCAGTTTCTGGGAAGTTATCTTTGTTTTGCAGTAGGTCAAGACAGTTGCAAGTTACCTCCTTTAGACTCAAAGTTGGGAATTCCATGCATGATGACGTGGTGCAGGAAAAGTGGCTTGTTGTTCATTTTGATAGTGCCAGATAGCAGGCCGCTGAAGTAATGGACGTATCTGGTGGAGAAACCAAATCGGGCGGTTAGGTGAAGTCTCTGTAAAAGACTGATGGTTTAGTAAAAAAGAAGAAAGACAAGCCTGTTCAACCACCAACATGAGGCATATAATTTAAATAATTTTCTCATAATTTCAACCAAGGCATCTGATACAGACTTGTTTTCCAAAACTGCCCCATAATCCCCTTTCCCTTAAGATATTCCAGAAACTTGCACAGAGGAGAATTGCTCTTGCATGGAATCAATGCATGTGTTCCCTGGCAATTAGCAGGACTTTTTGGGATGCCAGCAGTCATTATGTTATGTTCATTATATCACCCATCCCATTACCACAGCCCTATTTGCATGGTAAACTACCAAGTTGTCAAGAAAGGCAAAGTCTACCATGCTTAACAGACCTGGGAGAAAGGCTCAAGAATTAATGTGGGATGGCAACCAATAGTATAACTCTGCCATACGCCTTCACACAGTCTGGTTGTAATTTCACTCACTTATTGCTATAGTTTTCTTTGTTGTTGTTACATAACGGTGCATATTAACTAACTATGTATGAATCACAGACCCTCCCCTCCATACTATCATTGAAAACGAACACAAAAATATAAAACGATCAAGCAGAATTCTTTGAAATGTGGATGCTGAGAGGTTATGGTGCCATGTGGAGAACTGAAATTACAAAGACCTCAGGATTTGCATCCTATATGTACAAATCATATAATATGTTATAGAGCATTAACACTTGAAAAATCAGGCATACAATGTTCTGTCAAATCTGGGCAAGAAAATGCTGCTATGTACATGGGCAAAGGAAAGAAGTGGCCAAAAACTTCCATCCAGTCTACTTTTCAAAGATATCTCCAAGCAATGGCCTCTCATACCTCAAGCAACATTTCAAAATGGTGTGTATTATTTTATTTTTGCTTGCACAAACATGTTACACAGCTCATATAAAATGAAGTCATATAAAATAGAAATACCATTACAATTCCTAAACTTCCACCAATGAAACCACACCTGGGAGATTAAAAGGAGATTATCTGCCTAATGAATAAGACCAAGGAAGAGGATAGGCAGGCAAGCTGTGCTGGAGTCACCACTGAGAATACCCTGCTTCCAACTGTGATGGAACTGTTAACATGGCCTCACTGGCTGATTAAGAGACAGAAAGGTCTACATAGAAGAAGACGATCCCTGCAGGAATTCTGGGCCTGCGCTATTTAGGGTTTTAAAGCAGTATCTTGAATTGGGCCTGGAAACATACGACAACCAATGAACTTACTGACGCATGGGTGGTATGTGCTCTTTTCTGCCTGCTCCAAACATATACACATCGTTCTGAACTGGATGGAGTTCATTTTTAATGGCACACAGGGATAATAGCTAGAGACAGGGAAAAAAGGTGCCTCCTCAGAAATGTGTTGCTCAAAGTGGGATGTTTCTCACCATTTAATGGTAAGATCTGCTTGAGCAACCAGCTAGCAGAGGAATAATCCAACAGCGCAAGACACTGGGGGGTCTGACAGTATTGCCAATGCCCCACTGACAGGGCCTGCAAAAAACCAATAAGGCTGAAAGATTTGTCCTGCCTTTCAGACATTTCTGATTTGCCTAGCAGCTTTTGATGAATGGGAATATGCATGGAAATAAATATACATGGAAAAACAAAGACATACTTGGGGGCAGGAGAGGGAAAACTGGTCTTACTGTCTGCTCTTGTGGGACACCGGGAAAACTTTTCAAAAGTGTACGCCTCTATCAAAACATTGACACATCACAGCAGTTATAATGGGAGGCCTCCAGCACCACCTAGTGAAACAGACTGGGAATGCATCACAGGCCATAACTTTTAACCTGCATCTTTGTTTAAAATAACGATAGCAGAGAGATCATCTTTGTGCAACCTGCCAAATCTGCACGTGTACCCAAGCTAATATCTCACAGCAGCCTGTCTGGTGCATTTGTCTGCCTTGTCCGTCTCTCCTCTGCCAGCTCCCTGCTTTTATAAGGTGATGGCCAGCGGTAAATTTGATGTTGGGAGAAAATATTAGTCTTGTCTCGTGTACATTTTTAGCCCCAGTTTGGATGGCCTGAAATATGTTTAGCTGGGCTATGAGGATGCTGGCCAAAATGTGGATGGAAGACAGGGGAGCGATAGACAAAAACTACTTCTTTAAGATACCCACTCATAAGAACATAAGAACATGAGAGAAGCCATGTTGGATCAGGCCAATGGCCCATCCAGTCCAACACTCTGTGTCACACAGTGGCCAAAAAATTATATATATATATATATATATATATATATACACACACACACACACACACACACACACACACACACACTGTGGCTAATAGCCACTGATGGACCTCTGCTCCATATTTTTATCTAAAACCTTCTTGAAGGTGGCCATGCTTGTGGCTGCCACCACCTCCTGTGGCAGTGAATTCCACATGTTAATCACCCTTTGGGTGAAGGAGTACTTCCTTTTATCCGTTTTAACCTGTCTGCTCAGCAATTTCATCGAATGCCCACGAGTTCTTGTATTGTGAGAAAGGGAGAAAAGTACCTCTTTCTCTACTTTCTCCATCCCATGCATTATCTTGTAAACCTCTATCATGTCACCCCGCAGTCGACGTTCTCCAAGCTAAAGAGTCCCAAGCGTTTCAACCTTTCTTCATAGGGAAAGTGTTCCAGCCCTTTAATCATTCTAGTTGCCCTTTTCTGGACTTTCTCCAATGCTATAATATCCTTTTTGAGGTGTGGCGACCAGAACTGCACACAGTACTCCAAATGAGACCGCACCATCGATTTATACAGGGGCATTATGATACTGGCTGATTTGTTTTCAATTCCCTTCCTAATAATTCCCAGCATGGCGCTGGCCTTTTTTTATGGCAAACGCACTCCCATAAGCAACAGTTGCCCACACAGGTTCAGTGTGTACATATGCATTTCCATAACTCCAATGGTGTAGGCATAGAGAAATGCTCCTGCTCCAGCCACAACTCGTAGCTCTGGCCCGCATTCTGGTTGAGTCATCGCTTCATCCCTACCCAGGATGTCTCTATGACCAGTCATCGAAACTCAAGCAAATTAAGGAACATTCTTCCGCCAGTACACAAAGGCATTATTTCCTTAAATGTGTATCAACTACGTGGATGCATCAAACACTTCATACATATGTAGGGTAAGAGTATCAAAAGATGGGTAAAGATGCCTGGCTGGCCTGACCTCTTCTGTGACGGCTGCCCCACTGGAATAACTTTATCTTCATAGAACCGCTTCATGGCAAACCTGTCAAGAGCTTGGTCCGCACTGTGCAATAAATAGAAGTATTAGATGTATCAAGTGTTAAAAAAAGACGATTCCTTCTTTTCTATACATTTATAACAATAAGCTTCACTGGAAGATTCGTTCTGGACGTTTTCGAGCTTTTACCGCCCCACCCCTACCCAGGATCTTATTTTTTTTTTTCAATCAAATGCCAAAATGTCTAGGCATCTCATCAATTAATTAAATGTAAGAAACTGGGTCAACGGAACAATGCAAGTTCTAAAGTCTTCGCTCCATTGCTTGCAGCCCTGGAGTATGAGTTGACATTGTATGTTCTCATTACTCCTTGTTGATCTTGCCTTTCTTTATAGTTTCACTTTGGTCACCTTCCTTCACCCCTGGAGAGACATTTCCTCAGGGCCTGTCACTCCCCCTACGGACAAGGCAGAGAGGCCTTTCTTAGCAGCCAAAAGGTAACCTCTGTGTCGTACACACAGAGGAAATAAGAAAGAAAAATGATCCAACTCATCTCAGCTTAGATAGCATCACAGAAATGAATAGCAGCACTGTCATTTTGGATGCTGCACACTGGAAAGTATGAATGCCTGTAAGATAATAGGAGAGCTAGGAGCTAGAATACTGCAATCCAAAGCCATGAACTTTCCATGCTGTCGGGAGCAAAATAAGCAATGCTAAGTCTTCAGCACATTCATGAGATTCCATTACCAATCTCAGACCCCACTCCTGCCATCATCTCATGAAGCTGAGTCAAACCATTGGTCTATCAAGGTCAATACTGCCTGCATTGTCTGGCAGCAACTCTCCAGGGTCTCAGGCAGACGTCTTTCACATCACCAACTACTTTATCCTTTTAATTAGAGTTGTCACAAATTGATCGTCTGCATGCAAAACAGATGCTCTACCACTGCACTGCAGCCCTTCTCATTATCAGACAAAAAGAGAGGTCCTCTCACCTGGCTGAAATGTTGCTGTAATGCATGTACGCAGCTATAACAACCCCTGTTCGGCCTCTGTTCCCCTGAGGGAGATGAAAACAGAGCATCAGTTAATGTCACTAGAGATGGGACCTTGTAGAAGAGATAGCTATCCCTCTTGACATGGGGCAACTGGAGAAACCCTTAACCGTGATGCTTCAAAATCCCATGGGAAACCTCCCCCCCCCCTCTACTCACCTTATTATGGAGGACCACAACATTATGAGGATCAGCATTGAGCCACGTATCCATGGCTTTACAGACACTGCAGATCTTCTCCAGAGCTGGTGTGTGCAGATCAGGCCATCCAAAATCCAGCACCTTCGACACAAGAAGAGATGGGGTTGTCAAGCAAGAGGAGGAAGAAAAAGAGAGTTTTAAAGAAGATGGCGGTAAATACATTTGCATGGAAGAATACGTTTTAGAAAGATGTAAAGCACACAAGTCAGGAGGGCTGACTCTATCATATCAAAGAGTCATTTTAGTCATAAGATTTGGGTTTACCACTGCAAGATACCAAATTGTTGGCTATTTTATGTTTGTACCACCTTTGATTATCTACCTCAGGTACCAGAAAGTTTGGACCCTCTCTGCAAGTCAGTGCAGCTCCCTGCCTAGTAACCCAAGACCCATATCTCCAAGTGAGGGTAGGTGATGCTATACTGTCATCAAGGCAGAAGACTAGAAACCAAGAAAAAAAGACGTTCAACACATTTCAGTGCAAAAAAACCTCCCAAAATAAAAAGGTAAAAGAAACAACAACCGTTTTCGCAAACAGCTCACCTCGCAGTCACAATCCTGTTCCCTCCGCAGCGTTTGGTCGGATTTCCCACCGTCTGCGCCGGAAGTTACAGGAAGTGCCGCAGCTTTTGCGTAGCAAACGTAAACCGCTAAAACCCAGTTGACGTTTGCGACGCAAAAGCCGCGGCACTTCCTGTAACTCCGGCGCAGATGGTGGGAAATCCAACAGACGCTGCGGAGAGAAAAGGATTGCGACTGCAAGGTGAGCTGTGTGCGAAAACGGTTAACATCATGCCCTTAAAGTTCATGGTCCTCTGACAAAGTGAGAACAGTCATACACATGTATTGACACAGAATGAGGGGAGGGACCGTAGAAATTTGGTATGCGTGACCGAATAACAGAACAAGATGCACTCTGAGATGTCTTTTCATACTCTTATCACATAAAGTCTAATTTAAGTATAAAACCTCCACTTAAAGGCCACTGACAAGTACTTCCCTGCAGTGATGTTCTGACCCGAAAGTACGCTGTTTAAAATGAACATCTGTTTCCTTAATTTCATCCTGCACCAGCTGACCATCACTCCATATTCCTGCTGGAAATACCACTGGCACAAAGATCCAGCATGTGATTGAGCAGCTATATATCATAAGCAGCTTTTAAATGTTTTCCATGAACGTTTGGCAGCATCTTCTGGGGACAGGAACAATTAAATGGGCCCACTGTACATAGCAGGGGTGGTCAACGGTAGCTCTCCAGATGTTTTTTGCCTACAACTCCCATCAGCCCCAGCCAGCATGTAGGCAAAAAACATCTGGAGAGCTACCGTTGGCCACCCCTGGTATATAGGCACAGGACTTTCAATATTTAGCTAGCTTAGCAAATATGAACATATGAAGCTGCCTTATACTGAATCAGACCTTTGGTCCATCAAAGTCAGTATTGTCTTCTCAGACTGGCAGTGGCTCTCCAGGGTCTCAAGCTGAGGTTTTTCACGCCTCTTTGCCTGGACCCTTTTTAGTTGAAGATGCCGGGGATTGAACCAGGGACCGCCTGCTTCCCAAGCAGATGCTCTACCACTGAGCCACCGTTCCTACCCTGCTCTCCAGGGTCTCAAGCTGAGGTTTTTCACACCTGTTTGCCTGGACCCTTTTTAGTTGGAGATGCTGGGGATTGAATCTGGGACCTTCTGCTTCCCAAGCAGATGCTCTACCACTGAGCCACCGTCCCTCCCCTGCTCTCCAGAGTCTCAAGCTGAGGATTTTCACACTTATTTGCCTGGACCCTTTTTAGTTGGAGATGCCGGGGATTGAACCTGGGACCTTCTGCTTACCAAGCAGATGTTCTAACACTGAGCCACAGCCCCATTCATGGCTCCCCAGGGTCTCAAGCTGAGGATTTTCACGCCTATTTGCCTGGACCCTTTTTAGTTGGAGATGCCAGGGATTGAACCTGGGACCTTCTGCTTCCCAAGCAGATGCTCTACCACTGAGCCACCGTCCCTCCCCTGCTCTCCAGGGTCTCAAGCTGAGGATTTTCACACTTATTTGCCTGGACCCTTTTTAGTTGGAGATGCTGGGGATTGAACCTGGGACCTTCTGCTTACCAAGCAGATGTTCTAACACTGAGCCACAGCCCCATTCATGGCTCTCCAGGGTCTCAAGCTGAGGATTTTCACGCCTATTTGCCTGGACCCTTTTTAGTTGGAGATGCCAGGGATTGAACCTGGGACCTTCTGCTTCCCAAGCAGATGCTCTACCACTGAGCAACCGTCCCTCCCCAAATATCTGTTTACCAAAACAGAATTGGAGGCACCAACAGATGATGAAGACAAAACAGTCATGGGCTTTAACAAGGCCCTCCATACAGGTCAGGAAGACAACTTTCAAGTTATTCAAAAGTTTCTGCTTGAAAAGGTGTGTACGAATCATTTTCAGTATCCTCTAGGCAGGGGCAAGAATTTATTTATTTAAAATATCTACATCCCACTTTTTTCCTGATCAACAGGGCTATAATGAGGGAAATACTGACAGAGTTAGCTTTGTTGTAATGACTAATATAATAATGTACACTAAAAAGTGAATATCAAAGAAGAGTCATATTAGTGTTAAATTTTTAAGACCCTATTAGCAATCCTTGGCTTTTCTGGATTTCATTAGGTCAGGGGAGGCGATTATCACTGTATGATGCTATATGTGTTGTAAGCCACCTTGAGCTTGTTGTAAGCTACCTATGTGTGTTGTAGAGCCAGTTTGGTGTAGTGGTTAAATGTGTGGACTCTTATCTGGGAGAACCGGGTTTGATTCCCCGCTCCTCCACTTGCACCTGCTGGAATGGCCTTGGGTCAGCCATAGCTCTGGCAGAGGTTGTCCTTGAAAGGGCAGACTCTTATCTGGGAGAACCGGGTTTGATTCCCCACTCCTCCACTTGCACCTGCTGGAATGGCCTTGAGTCAGTCATAGCTCTGGCAGAGGCTGTCCTTGAAAGGGCAGCTGCTGTAAGAGCCCTCTCAGCCCCACCCACCTCACAGGGTGTCTGTTGTGGGGGAGGAAGAGAGACAGTTTGGTGTAGTGGTTAAGTGTGTGGACTCTTTATCTGGGAGAACCAGGTTTGATTCCCCATTCCTCCACTTGCACCTGCTGGAATGGCCTTGGGTCAGCCATAGCTCTGGCAGATGTTGTCCTTGAAAGGGCAGCCTCTTATCTGGGAGAACTGGGTTTGATTCCCCACTCCTCCACTTGCACCTGCTGGAATGGCCTTGGGTCAGCCATAGCTCTGGCAGAGGTTGTCCTTGAAAGGGCAGCTGCTGTGAGAGCCGTCTCCAGCCCCACCCACCTCACAGGGTGTCTGTTGTAGGGGAGGAAGGTAAAGGAGATTGTGAGCCGCTCTGAGACTCTTCAGAGTGGAGGGCGGGATATAAATCCAATATCTTCATCTTCATCTTATATGTGTTGTATATCGCACCTTGAGAAAAGGTGAGATATACGTTTTCATAATAAATCATTTAGTTACACCTTTTCATTCTGTTTTGAATGGTTACAGAGCCACTGTAGCCTGATAAAGTTAGACAGCCAGTTTGGTGTAGCGGTTAAGCGTGCGGACTGTAATCTGGGAGAACTGGGTTTGATTCCCCACTCCTCCACATGCACCTGCTAAGTGACTTTGGGTCCGTCACAGTTCTTGAAAGAGCTGCTTTCTCAAGAGCAGTTCTGGAAATTGCTCTCTCAGCCCCACCTACCTCACAGGGTGTCTGTTGTGGAGTGGAGAGGGGAAGGGAAGGGAAGGGAAGGGAAGGGAAGGGAAGGGAAGGGAAGGGAAGGGAAAGGATCTCGTAAGCCTCTCTTGAGGCTCTGAGTGAATTACGGGGTATAAATTCAATCTCTTCTCCTCCTCCTCTAAAGTTACATTCTTTGCTTATAAAAGACCAACATCTTTCATTCTCTGCTCCCTGAAGTCCTTTGGCCCCTCCTCCTCCTATTTGCCAAGCCAGTGTTATCGACTTGCTGCCACAACCACTTGATAAATATAGTGGTAAGCCTACAACATTAGCTGTTCCTCCAGGATTTAGAGCAAAGAAACAGGATAAATATTTCATTTGTGTGCCTTGCTCTGGGTCGATGAACAGCTTCTTTGGTTGCCAAAGGCAGCAACAGCATAGAGGGATTAGCGCGCGCATGCTCCCCCCCACCCGATGTATAAAGGGTTTAAGGAGCACTACATCAGAGGGAGATCCAAAAAGAACAAAGGCAGCTCAATCAGCTTCTTCTGGATGCCAAGTCTAGAGCCAAACAACACAGATAGTAGAAGAGAAGAGGACCTAGTGGCTGAGTTGATATTTTTAGACTCAGAGATATTGGATTCATATTCCCTTGGATCTGACCAAGGCTCCGTAAACTACATGGCCTTTTTGGAATCTGATCAAAATCTAACAGATTAATCTGTCCCTTTCTGGGGATGCTCAACCTACTTGTTTTTTTAAAAAATGCTCCCTGCACTATCAGCACTGGTGACCATAGGTTAGCCTTTGTGGGTCTTTATGTTTATCTATTTTATTGGACAAAGCAACAATGTAGCAAATTAAAACCCACATTTAGGATATCAGTTTAATTTTGGACCTCTCAGACAAAAGCTGTCAACCTTTCCATTCAGCAATGTAACAGAAGTGACCACCTGAGCCTGAAGCTTTGGGGTTTCAGCATGCTGGGTCCTCCTAGGTCCCCTATTCCATCAAATTGACTTCCTAGGGTCACGAAACACATGAAAACTCATTTTCACAATTTCTGCTCTAATGTCCACATAATTGTGAGCTATGAATATCTCTTCCCAATCACAATGATGGTTCTCAAAATACAGCAGGCAGACTCATTTGCCCACTAGCCTAGAGCAGCGGCATTCAGTCTGCAGCTTAAAGAGTCACATTTGCTTGCTATCAGCCAAAAGAGCCGTATGCCTCTGTGTACCAATGTCAAGCATGCCATTTCTATATGCTATTCTAATGGTGTTCAGCAGACAAGCCAGATACAAAGCAGAACACCCCTTATGCTCTTCCTCCCTCCCTTGATTTTTCAGTCTAACCAAAGGGTGCATAATAAATCCATCTGGATCCAGAAAGTTTAGAGTAACCTTGTGTTAACGGTGTAGAGTGCCTCTCCCCCAGATTCACACCGCCAGGCCTTATCAGTTCTCAGAGAATGTGTGAGAAAGGGAGATGTTTTTATTAGCTGACATTCCTTAGTCATAAAGAGATACTAGTGAGTAGCCTTTGAACCCTCAACTCAATTTGCATCTTTATGTTATTCTTTTGAAGTTATCTGTAACCTATCCCTTTGAAGCATGCCTATAAGTTACTATGCAATGCTATATATGTCATTACTTCCAAGGACTCCATCCTTGGACAAGCTATGGAGTTTCAACAATAAAACAACTTTTGATTAAAGAACAAAAGCTTGATTATTGAGAACTATCGATGCTTGACAACCAAACTGTGCAGAGAAGGGTGTGTATGTTGGAGATTATGGGTCCTCTACATCCATCCCTGCCACAAGACCTGAAGTTCATAGAGGCTCATAGCTTACCCATTCCTCCAGTTCCTCTAGCATTTCGATTTGGGAACCCCTTGCCAATCACAAGCTGTACCAAACAATAACCTTGTCCACTTCCTCAGGACATGGGACAACTTCCACATTGGGGAATGGTGCTCAGAAGACCCACAGGTGGCATGTAGAGCCCTGTGTGCCTCCCAAGTCACTGATTACCACTTACTTAAAGAATCCCTTAAACTGTGTGATGGGCATAAGGCGAGGCACTATTTGCTCTATACCAACCATCTATTCAGAACATTCGTTGTGACTGGCAGCTAAACGACACCATCTGGCTGTGGAAAAAGCAAGTGGGGGTAGGGAAAACTCCATTCAGCTTGCTAAACACATATCATGTTGTCAGGGTTCAAGATAGGTAGAGCTAAGCAGACCGGCAAGATTCAAGTGTTCCGCCAGGCCTACCCTTTGCTCACCAAGTGCTGACACAGAAAGGATGCAAGGTCAGGAGACGGAGAGTGGCCCTGCCTTCTAGTCTCCTCTCACTGCACTGACAGGGGCTCCAACACTGAATTTTGTCAGGTGAAATGCTTTTTTTTTTTTTTAATTCTCCCTTTAGAAATAAAAAAGTTTGCTTTTTATTTAAAAAAAAATACAGTTCTTCCCTCTGCTTTCTTTCCATCCATTTTCAATGAAAGCAAAGAACTATTTCCCCCAACCTCTTCTTTCAGGATCACCCTCTTCAGCAGCAACATCATCTGTCTATGAATGGATACCACATACCTTGGAGTGGAGCTTGCTGATGTCGTGCCTCCTTTCTGACAGGTTGAAAAGCTAGCGGAAGGGAAAAGGGAAAGAGTTTTTTTTTTTTTTACATGGTTGGAATCAGCATGGGAAAATCAGCCTGCAAAATGCCACGGCTGCCCATGTTTTATTTGTATATGTGTGTTTCCTTTCCCTGGAAGATATAGGTTTTAAAATTTAAATAAAGAAACAAAAATTCTGAATTGGTACTGTCACTTCAACGTCTCTTGAGAAGAGACAAAAACAGCTAACATAGTTTGCTGGAAAGAGTGTGGGGGACTTGAAATGCAAGTGTAATGTAGTGGATTACCACAATCTTGACGTTGCCCAATTAAGCCTCTGGTAAAAGAGAACTTTGAAAGGGTTAGACAGATTCAGGGAGGACATTAACAGTTTATTAGTTATGATGACCAAACCATATACAAGTCAACAAGCTTCTGAATACCAGTGCTAGGACGCAGTATCAGGGGAAGGCCTCAGCTTCTATGTGCTGTTTGCTGGGCCCTCCAGGGCAAATGGCTGCTCACTGTGCGAAACAGTAGACTAGAATAGTCTGACCCAGCAACCAAGCTCTAATAAATTCTTAGAACAGCAGCCAAAACCGGCTGGATTGCCTGTGATGAATGGATACACAAGTGCCATGACACACATATACAGTTAAGAAAAATCCAGGTGGGCAGCCATGTTGGTCTGAGGCAACAAGAAAGGTGGAGTCCAGTAGCACCTTTAAGACCAACAAAGTTTTATTCGCAATGTAAGCTTCCGTGTGCTAGAAGCGCACTATCACCAAAAATTATGAACATAGTAACATATGAAGCTGCCTTATACTGAATCAGACCCTCGGTCCATCAAAGTCAGTATTGTCTTCTCAGACTGGCAGCGGCTCTCCAGGGTCTCAAGCTGAGGTTTTTCACACCTATTTGCCTGGGCCCTTTTTTGGAGATGCCAGGGACTGAACCTGGGACCTTCTGCTTCCCAAGCAGATCCTCTACCACTGAGCCACCGTCCCTCCCCTGCTCTCCAGGGTCTCAAGCTGAGGTTTATTCACACCTATTTGCCTGGGCCCTTTTTGGAGATGCCGGGGATTGAACCTGGGACCTTCTGCTTCCCAAGCAGATGCTCTACCACTGAGCCACCGTCCCTCCCCGTCCCACAATTACATTGTGAACAAAACTTTGTCGGTCTTAAAGGTGCTATTAGACTCCAACTTTGTTCTATAGTTAAGAAAAAGCAGGGGTGATCTGCTTTTGAAAGAGAAGGGGTGGGACAATGGCCAGGAAAGATCCGGACCAAATGTTCTAAGACAAAATACAAAAATGCACCCCCCCCCTTTTTTTTTTTTGTAACAGCCGCTCAAAAAAAAAAAATTAGGAAGTAACGTGCAAACAGGAATTGATCACAGAATCTCACATGGACTACAACTGTTCATTGCATGATTGGCTCCCCTAAAGCAAAGTATTCAAAATTTGCTGGGCTGGATATGCTGTGAAACACCTAGGGTCTTACCAGGTAACTGTCCCCATGCTTGGATTTAAGCATTTGTGCTACTTCCTTCAGGTTGCTACAAAAGATCTGCTCTTCCGAAAAACTTGCGAAGTTGACAGCAATTATTCGCTCTGTGACATACACCAGGTCTAGTTCACAAGTGTCCTCCATGGCCTGATTTAGGCTCAAGCTCCTAAACCAAAGAGATGCAACTGAACAGTCACTTATTGGAACAAAAAAAAGGCAACGGCTATACACAACAGTACACAATTTGCTTCTACTGTCAAGTGCAAATTCTGTTTGTGGAGTACTAGAAGAAGAAGATATTGGATTTATATCCCGCCCTCCACTCCAAAGAGTCTCAGAGCGGCTGACAATCTCCTTTACCTTCCTCCCCCACAACAGACACCCTGTGAGGTGGGTGGGGCTGGAGAGGGCTCTCCCAGCAGCTGCCCTTTCAAGGACAACCTCTGCCAGAGCTATGGCTGACCCAAGGCCATGCTACCAGGTGCAAGTGGAGGAGTGGGGAATCAAACCCGGTTCTCCCAGATAAGAGTCCAAGCACTTAACCACTACACCAAACTGGCTCTCTTCCTCCCCCACAACAGACACCTTGTGAGGAGGGTGGGGCTGGAGAGGGCTCTCCCAGCAGCTGGCCTTTCAAGGACAACCTCTGCCAGAGCTATGGCTGACCCAAGGCCATGCTAGCAGGTGCAAGTGGAGGAGTGGGGAATCAAACCCGGTTCTCCCAGATAAGAGTCCAAGCACTTAACCACTACACCAAACTGGCTCTCTTCCTCCCCCACAACAGACACCTTGTGAGGAGGGTGGGGCTGGAGAGGGCTCTCCCAGCAGCTGGCCTTTCAAGGACAACCTCTGCCAGATCTATGGCTGACCCAAGGCCATCCCAGCAGGTGCAAGTGGAGGAGTGGGGAATCAAACCCGGTTCTCCCAGATAAGAGTCCGCACACTTAACCACTACACCAAACTGGCTCTCCTACTACAAGGAGACACGTACTATTCAACTGCAGTTATTCTGTACTTTTCAAGCGCAGTTACTGATTTAAATTAACCCGTCGTGAACGATCATGCAAATTTTATTTAATAAATGTATTTATTACAATTACTTTACACCCCACTTTTTTCAAAATGAGAAAACAATTCAAAGTACGTAGCAACTAAATAAAACATTATAATACATTAAAAAAAATAATAAAACTAGGTAGCTCTTGCCAGAGTTAGCAGCAGCAGATAAAGCACAGGGAAGCATCCTTGAAACCCAAGATACAATCAATTCAGACCAAAGCCTTTGGAACAAAAATGTCTCTCCCTGGTACCTAAATGACAACCATGAAAGCTCCAGGTGAACATCATGTTAGAAGAGTATTCCAAATAAGCAGTTTCACAACAAAGAAGGCCTGGCCCTGGCCACCACTCCCTCTCTTCAGATGGCACTCCAAGGGTCTCCAAAGATGCTAACGAGTAAGCAGCATTCAAAAAGCATCAAGCACCATGTCGGATTCCCTGGGCACAGGCCATTTAGAGGTTTACAAGTCAGAACCAACAGACTGAATTGTGCTCAGAAACAAATCAGAAGCCAATGTAGACCGTTCAAAAAGTGGAGTCATAGATCCACTGCGAGTTGTTTTTGCTCAACGTTTTGCACCAGATGACATTTCTGTAGGTGTTCAAAGACAGTCCCCCAAAGAGCACATTACATTACTGTAACTCAGACGCGGCCAGAGAGTTTCCATTTGTTTGCTTATAGTGGGAGACCTCTAGGTCAGGGGTCCTCAAGCTACGGCCCGCGGGCCAGATGCGGCCCGCTGAGGACATTTATGCGGCCCGCCGGGTTATGGCAAAATCAGACCGGAAGTGACGTTCGACCTAAACTCACGTTAGCAACGCACACTTCCGGCACTGGGCTGAGGCGGCGGAGACAGAGTGTGAGGTGATACCGAGGTGAGGTGAGTTCCCAGGCCGGGGTATGTGGTGTGGGGAAGGGAGAGAGATGCAGAAGACAGAGAACTGACGGTCCGCGGCCTTGTACAGTAACGGCAGTCCAGCCCTCCAACAGTCTGAGGGACAGTGAACTGGCCCCCTATTTAAAAAGTTTGAGGACCCCTGCTCTAGGTAATTGTGGTCCTTGCCCATAGACACTTACCAGATTGGGAGGCAGAAAGTGGGACCAAAAGGGAGGGGGGCAATCATCCTAGGGGAAAAAAACTAAAAAGAAAAATAAGGCCTAATTTACTTACAGGAAGTTCTGATTATAGAATTCCTGGTGACTTCTAGAGGTACCCGGAAGTGGCCTGTGTCGCTTCCAGGCAGCTTTAGGAACTACCAGGAACTCTATGATCATAACTTCCCATAAGTAGACAAGGCCTTATTTTATTTAATTTTTGTCTCCTGGGATGCTGCCCCATCCCTCACAACACTTCTGTGGGTTTCCAGGCACTGCCTAGAATCTCTGCAGAGCATGTATAACCATGCCATAGTCATTCTTTTCCAAGGATGAGTGTATCACAACCTCAGATCCAGGCCTTTCTCTTGTTATTTTACGCCACTTTACCAATAACAAGTCCCTAGAGCTGGAGAGTTGTGAACCTCCACATCATTTACACCTTTTTATTTTGCTATAACAAGTCAACTTTTCAATTTAGGTGTGTATGGCAAAGTGGGTGTTTCTTATTGATTGTCTTCTTTTACATACATAGGATTCCTTAATCTTGTACTGGAAAGTACATCTGTTACAAAAAATCAAGACCCCTTTTCCCTGTGACCTATAATGCTTTCCTACTTTGGATCTGATAGATGACACCATTACTAGAGCTGGGACAATAGTATACTTATTACAATGTTTGTTCTTCCAACATTTCAGTAATAAGACAGCTTTAACAGGTCACTTTTTAATTAAGGAACAGCATCCAAAAACCGTCTGTCTACAATAATACACTACAGTCCCTACTGGAACCTCTGCCTAGCTGGGATACCTCCTATCCCTTCTCCTTCCAAATCTCAATTCCCCTTTTTGTCCATTGTCATCAGAGTACCCCCACCCTCACGTCAGCATTCGGTTCAGTCTTTCAAATCCAGCTGGTCAATGCTGAAGAGGGAGAAACAGGGCAGAACCTTCTCCTGTTTATCACAGAGTGCAAACGATTTAAAGTTGCTTCAAACCATGGAAGCCATGTTTACATCGAAGGATAAGACTGGCTCAAAAAGTATCTTCAAAACTGTGGACATCTAAGGGTAAGAGTGGTTCAAAAAGTATCTTCAAAACTGTGGACATTTAAGGGTAAGAGTGGTTCAAAAAGTATCTTCAAAACTGTGGACAAAACTGTGGAAGCCAAGGACCATCCGACAGGTCTCTGTCCAGTAAAGGTTTTGAGTCAGATTGATGAGGTTTCTGTGCCAAATCCAAAAGTGAAGCTGGAATGAAATAGGTCCAGATGATTAGTATCATCTGAAAAAAGTGCTTGGAGCTGGCCTGCCAGGACACACGAAAGCTCCTTGCCAGGGAGGGGCCTTGCCAGAGAGGGAGTGGGAGGGAGAGAGTGATTTCAAGAATAACATTATTGTTAAATCCTTGACTCCTCCAGGCAAGTTAATTTCCAACATCTCTGTGTTACCCTAAGTGACCCTTCTGCCTTCTTTTCATCCAAGCACTGCCTTGCCTATGTTGAGAGTGCAGATATGAAACCCAGAAATAGTGACTTTAATAATGGGGGGGAGGGGGGTCTTTTGCTTATCTAATAGATAGGGTTGCCAAGTCCAATTCAAGAAATATCTGGGGACGTTAGGGGTGGAGCCAGAAGACTTTGGGGGTGGAGCCAGGAGACATCGGGGCGGAGCCAGGAACAAGGGTGTGTCAAGCATCATTGAACTCCAAAGGGAGTTTTGGCCATCACATTTCAAGGGATTGCACATCTTTTAAATGCCTTCCTTCCATAGGAAATAATGAAGGATAGGGGCACCTTCTTTGGGGGCTCATAGAATTGGACCCCCTAGTCCAATATTTTTGAAACTTAGGGAGTATTTTGGGGAGAGCCACTGGATACTATACTGAAAATTTGGTGTCTCTACCTCAAAAAGCAGGGGCCCCAGAGCCCTAGATACCCGTGGATCAATTCTCCATTATTTTCTATGGGAATAAGTCTCCATAGGGAATCATAAGTACCCAGCAGACATTTTCCTCCCTTCCCTCCGCTCTCTGACGACCCTGAAGCGGGGGGGAGGGCCTCCAAACCTGGGGATCCCCTGCCCCCACCTGGGGATTGGCAACCCTACTAATGGACCACCTTTCTGTAATGCTCAATTTATATCCAACAATCACCACAAGCATTGTAATCCAACAACCCAGAATTAAAACAGCCTATACCAGTAACAACTTATCCTCAAAACACTACAGATCAAATATCTGCAGCAAATATTTACAGACAAAAGTCGTATCAGAATTCAATCAAACCTACTGACTGTATCCTGCAAAGCCAATCTTGAATGATCCAAAATATACACTATACAGAAATGCACCTGGCCTTACCCTAAATGGAAAGAGGGAATATGGCCACATTTAGCCAGCTCTCATGTCAATGTTTCTCTGGTCAACTATTCCAAAGACAGAAAAGCCCTTTCATTACCACATGCTGTACCCAATGAAAGGAAGGGGTATCTGGCCTGCCGCTCCAAATTCAACTAATGCAGAGCTCGCATGTAGAGGGGTTGAACTTTCACATATGTGGGTCCCAAGCTTTGCTAGGCTTTCCAAGGAAGCACCAGCATCTTCAATTGATCTCGGAAGCACATTGGTGGCCAGTATAGCTAGTAAAAAATTGCACGAATCTGCTGTTGTGAGGACAAGTGAGCAACACTGCAGAACAATGCACATGGAGATGAAGAAATGCATTGCTTTTTTATGATGCAAATAATAGATGTGATTTTAATTTTCCTGAGCAGAATCCATTTCAAGTAAGTGCCCCAGATGTAGAAACTGGTTACCAAAAGGTGACTGTGGATCCAGAGAAACAAACAAAAAGCAATGCATGGACTTCTTGAACGGGATGCAGGACATAACAACCTTCTGGCCAGACTTTAAACAAAGGACAAATATTAGTAATAGCATGGTATAAGTAAAATAGCAGCAACACGTAACAACATTTTTCCTGAAGACTAAGAATGTGTGCGTTTGTGCCTATGTTTAAAAAGAAAAACAAAAAAACCCACAAAGCTTTTTACTTCAGAAGAGAACAGTTATGACACACAATTAGGCTACGGTTTTCAGTTTCAAGCCATGAACAGTTTAGCCAGCCCTCGTTAAATGGGCAACAAACCATAATATTATCAGGGCCCAACGAACGAAGCAACATGCACAACAAGTATTTGGCAAGCTAACCGAGGTGTATCTGCTTTTGCAGGTAAATGTCCTGTACAAATGAAATTAATTTTCAGCAGAGCTGAAATATTTATTGAAATAATAGAGAAGGATTTGAATACCCTTAGTGTTTTGGATTTCAGGAGAAAGTATTTCAATGAAATGATGTAATCTGATATGGGTACTTACCTTGAGGGTTTACGGCGTGACTGCACAATTTTGGGTGATTTTGAGGACACCTTAAAGTGGCAAAGAAAGGGGGAAAAAATATTACTACCATGTGGCTTCATTATAGTGACACAATCAGCAGCAACTTCAGAAACTGAACTAGTGGTCTGCTGCCCATATCCAAGATTCCATACTTAGTAACCTAAAGCAGAGGTATTCATCTGTTCTTTCAAGTATGGGTTTCCACCAGTAGATTGAAGATTACAACCTGAGAGCCCAGGAAACTTGGAGGTACTCACTTCTCAAACAAATACTGAACAGCTATTAAGTCCTAGGAGAATTACTCACACTTGTAAATGATCCCACTGATGCTCCCTGTTTATTAAGAGATAACTGCTTTTAGTTTACATGCAGGCTGAATTTAGATATCTTGGCTCACGTGCAATGTCATCTTCTTCATCCTCCCCTCTTGCAAGGAGAATTGTTGTTAAAAATAAACTCCAGTTATCTGTGATATACAAATGCAACTGCACAGATTAACCAGAATCAGATGTACTTCCAATAACTAGTATTATAAACTTGGATTCCCAGTTAAAAGGGAGGGAGGGAGACAACTAATTTCAATTAAACCATATGTACACTTGCATTTCTGCACTATGAATAATCAGAGTTAGTTTTTGACTGCCATTCTCTACCTCTCAGAAGGGAGCAGAGAGAAGTGAGGAGATGGGCAAGAAAACCCAGTAACAAGCCAAGTGTTACTTAACCCAAGTTAATTAACCCACTTGAATGCAACCATCAGGTATATGAAACAACAGCACCTTTATGTTCTCTGTCTAGACTGACTGCAAAGCTATGACCACCCTCAATTCCAAGTACGTGGTTAGAATGCACTGCTAACAAACTTATTCTGAGTTGCAATAAGGGCTGTTTGTCATGTCTGAATTTATCTACTGACATTCATTTCATGGGCCAACAGGAAGGCTTTTGGGCTCCAGTTTTGAGCTTATAAAGAGCTTAACTCTTTATAAACTGCCCAGCACTACATTTTTGGTGTTCCTTCTTGCTTTGAAAACTTGCCAATCTCTGCGGGCAGCGGATCTTCAGGGTCATCAGAAAGGGGGGGAGGAGGAAATGCCTGCCGAGCACTCCATTATATCCCATGGAGACCAATTCCCATAGGGCAGGGCTTTTTTTGAGCAGGAACATATAGAAACACAGTTGCAGCTGGCTTGGCATCGGGGTGTGTGGCCTAATATGCAAATGAGTTCCTGCTGGGTTTTTTCTACAAAAGAAGCCCTACCATAGGGTTAGGGTTAATGCAGCCTTGGAGTAGCACTATTAGATTATATTTTTAGACTGTTTTTAGATTATTTAAATACTTAATTGTTAACTTTATTGAATTGTATAATCTTGTTTTATTGTTTTAATATGGCTTTCGCCATGTTCTGTAAGCCGCCCTGAGCCTGCCTCGGCGGGGAGGGCGGGGTATAAATAAATAAATAATAATAATAATAATAATAATAATAATAATAATAATAATAATAATAATAATAATTATTATTATTATTATTATTATTATTATTATTATTATTATTATTATTATTATTATTATTTTACTAGCGGGGTTCCAGTATGACTTGCAATACCGTCCCAGAAAGGCTTTGGGCCACGCGGATGCCTTGAATCGGTTGCTGCTACCCTCTGGGGACCTGGATCCGGTGCCAGCGCACCAGATAATGTTGCTAGAGTACCTCTCTGACCGCCCAGTTTACGCAAAGGACATTGCTCATTTCTCGGCCAGGGACAAAACCCTCTCCTGGGTTCTCAACTGAGTGAGGATGGGATGGCCCACAGGCCGGGTGGGCTCAGAGTTTGCAGTGTTCACTTCCTGCCAAGAGGAATTATCAGTCCACAAGGGCTGCCTGTTATGGAGGGGTCGGGTAGTGGTGCCCCCTGCTCTGTGGCAAAGAGTCCTCACTGCACTACACGATTTGCACCCGGGAATAGTGCGGATGAAGGCCCTTGCCCGCAGCTATGTCTGGTGGCCCGGAATCGATGACGCCATTGAGTCTTGGGTAGCTAGGTGCCAACCATGCCAGGAGGCCCACCCAGCACCACCCAGAGCACCAGCCCAGCAGCGGAAGTCAACACCTAACCTGTGGTCCTGCTTGCACCTGGACTTCGCGGGGCCAGTCCAGGGCCAGCTATTTTTCCTAATCATGGACTCCTACTCTAAGTGGTTGGAGGTAGTTCCCGTGGCCTCCACTTCCTGCCGGACCACCATTACAGCGCTCCGCAAGGTTTTCGCCACCCACTGCAGGGATTTTTATGCCCTTGCCTCCAAGCATGCTCAGGAACTCCACCACACAAGGCCAGGAGGTGGGGTGCAGAGATCCCACCAGTTCCTTCTGACCTCTGAGCAACCCAGTGAAGACTGAAGGCTGACAGCAGAGCGGAAGGCGAAGCAGGCTGTGTTAATGCACAGATGACCACTCAAAGATCATCAGTTACAGGTAAGCAACTTGTTTATCTTCTTCATAGTCTCTGTGCATCACACCCTTTGGAGAGTAACAAGCTCTGGCCTATTGGCAGGAGGGTGCTGTTAGCTACCCAGTCTCAAAGTGTCTGAAGAACCAAACATCCCATCATCACTCACCGCCATCTCTAACAGACATCAAGAGTGTTCTCTGTGTGTGTGTGTGTGTGTGTGTGTGTGTGTGTGTGTGTGTGTGTAAGAATCAGATGAGAATTTGCTTCTGATCTCCAGGAAGTTCTGCTGCCTACAAGTCTGCTTCTTGGACCAGGGCCAGCACCAATCAATAGGCAATGTGGTGGCCTATAGCGGCATCCAGCCACAGGGGGCAGCAGCAGCACCAGGGGCCAAGAAGCGAGTCAGAGAGGAACAAGACTTGACTCGTGAGGTAAGTCCCTGAGTGCTGTGGGTGGGCAGTGAGGAGGAGAAAGAGGCTGAGTGGGGGCAGTGGGGCATGGGTGCCTCACCAGGGGCACCAAAAACCCTGGTACCACCGCTGTCTGGGACACAGGAAAATATTATGAGGAGAAGCAAAAGCTTACTCCCAGTTTATAAGGGCATTTCTTAGGTTTCCCTTTCTGATCCTCTCTGGAAGAAAAAGGTCTCTGTGCCTGGCCAGGTCAATGTTAGATCAGAAGCCTATCATCTCCAAGACCGTTTTCGCACACAGCTCACCTCGCAGTCACAATCCTGTTCACTCCGCAGCGTCTGGTCGAATTTCCCACCATCTGCGCCAAAGTTACAGGAAGTGCCGCAGCTTTTGCGTAGCAAACGTAAACTGCTAAAACCCAGTTTACGTTTGCTACGCAAAAGCCGCAGCACTTCCTGTAACTCTGGCACAGCTGGTGGAAAATCCAACAGACGCTGCAGAGGGAACAGGATTGTGACTGCGAGGTAAGCTGTGTGCGAAAACTGTCTACCTGTTCTGTAAACACAACCTTTTGTAAACACAGCAAATGGAGAAGGGGGATCAGAAGACCACTCTCAGCTCAGTGAAGGGTGGGCTTCTGATTCCTCCCCACCAAAACAGCTGTGTCTGTGCAAGGCAGAGACCCAGCAAAACTAGAGATCAGAGCCTTCCCAAATCACAGCAATTTGGAGTGGGGGATCAAAAGCCCACTCCAATCTGATTCTCTGGATTGTGAATCAGCTTCTGTTTTCCCCAGCCTTAAACACACACACACACACAACTTTGCTGTGTTCAAGCAAGTCTGGCAGACAGCAACATCTCCCAGGCTAGGAGATTACACCACCAACTGTTAGCTAACTGGGGGAATCACCTGCAAATTGGCTTCTGATTCTCCCTGCCCCCCTCCCCCGCAAAAAAAAAATCACTGCTATCTCCAGGCAGGAGGAAGTTCTGAAGCTGACTCCCAGATGATCCCTGATCAGCAGACAGTCGGCTTCTGAACAATACTCTTTGGCAGTTGATCACATCGTCCCGTCAGAGCTGAATGAGTTCGGCTAATAACCTAATTATAAATTACCTTTTTATGTGTGAACAATGTGTTTTTATCATTGTTGTTTTGTTAATATTGTTTTACTGTGTTTTTATTATTGTTTTGTTTACATTGTAGGTTGCCTTGAGTTCCACAAGGGAGAATGTGGTATGTTTGGCTGCCAAATGTTTTCCCTACAAATTTCACGACACCCGAGTTCTAAAGGGCTGTGTTTAGGAAATCAGTATTATCTGCATGGACAGTCTGAAGCTATGCAGGCCTCCTCATCGGCACTGTCCACATAACCTCTGTTGCACATCATTGCAGGGTTTTCCTGCCTCATATATCATGCTGTTATTTCATGGAATGTCTCTAGAACATCCACTTTGTTTGAGGGAAGATAAGAACAATTGGTTCTACTCTCAAATCATTTGGCACAGAGTGGAGTGAATCCATTCTGCTCTGCCAAAAATCCAGAGGGAATTTCAACATCTGAAATAGGTCTTCAAATATGAACATATGAACATATGAAGCTGCCTTATACTGAATCAGACCCTTGGTTCATCAAAGTCAGTCTTGTCTTCTCAGGCTGGCAGCGGCTCTCCATGGTCTCAAGCTGAGGTTTTTCACACCTATTTGCCTGGACCCTTTTTTGGAGATGCCGGGGATTGAACCTGGGACCTTCTGCTTCCCAAGCAGATGCTCTACCACTGAGCCACCGTCCCTCCCCAGAACATAAGAACATATGAAGCTGCCTTATACTGAATCAGACCCTTGGTCCATCAAAGTCAGTATTGTCTACTCAGACTGGCAGCGGCTCTCCAGGGGTCTCAAGCTGAGGTTTTTCACACCTATTTGCCTGGACCCTTTTTTGGAGATGCCAGGGATTGAACCTGGGACCTTCTGCTTCCCAAGCAGATGCTCTACCACTGAGCCACCGTCCCCTCCCCGAGCTACCGTCCCCTCCCCAATCTGGTCAATCTGCTTTGGGTGTTTGCAGAGGCCTCCAGGCCTTGCCTTGCCCACTCTGATGCTTACAGCTTGCTGAGCAGGCTGCAACGCAATTAACAGCCACTCTTCATTTGCTACCGCTGACTCTCTAGACAGCAGACTCTCACCTATCAAGTCCACTTGTTATGTTCCAGAACGATTGTTTTTAATTAAGCCATTATTTATAGCAGATTGGTGGGCAGTAGGGGAGGGACAGTGGCTCAGTGGTAGAGCATCTGCTTGGTAAGCAGAAGGTCCCAGGTTCAATCCCCGGCATCTCCAAAAAAGGGTCCAGGCAAATAGATGTGAAAAACCTCAGCTTGAGACCCCTGGAGAGCCGCTGCCAGTCTGAGTAGACAATACTGACTTTGATGGACCGAGGGTCTGATTCAGTAGAAGGCAGCTTCATATGTAGGAGGGACGGTGGCTCAGTGGTAGAGCATCTGCTTGGGAAGCAGAAGGTCCCAGGTTCAATCCCCGGCATCTCCAAAAAAGGGTCCAGGCAAATAGGTGTGAAAAACCTCAGCTTGAGACCCTGGAGAGCCGCTGCCAGTCTGAGTAGACAATACTGACTTTGATGGACCAAGGGTCTGATTCAGTATAAGGCAGCTTCATATGTCCAGTATAGTGTCCAGTTTCAAGAGTAATTAAATGGGCACTTGCTTGCAAATGTCACTGAACATATAAAGTTGCCTTATACTGAATTAGACCATCGGTTTATCAAAGTTAATATTGTCAACTCAGACTGGCAGCAGCTCTCCAGAGTCTTAGGCAGAAGTCTTTCACATCACCTACTGTCATATCCTTTAACTGGAAATGCCAAGGATTGAACCTGGGACCTTCTGCATGCTAAGCAAATAATCTACCACTGAGCCATGACCCTTAACTGGGCGATACAGGATCCAGACTCATCCAGATGCGCAAGTAACTTGGCACTACATAAGCCTGGCTGCTTCTGTAATGTCCAAAGACCAACAATCGCAGCCGATCTTTGCAAGATCTGATGCATCCCCAAACTGCAAATCTTAGAGGCAGAAGTTCCCTTCCAAGCATTACAGCAGCAGTGCAACCACTGGAAGTCTGAGACAGTTCTGTATCTGGCAGCATAGGCTTTAACGTGCAACGCTGTTCTAAGTTGGGAATCTTTCATTGCACCAATATATGTTCAAAAATGGTAGGCCGGTGCAGGAGTGTGCTCCATCTACAGAAAGTATGCTTCATTTCATTTCTATCTGCTAACACAGAGAACAGATTGAGGCAGCTGTTTTAGATGGTGAGTTGTTGATTCAGTAGGTCTAGGTGGTTTTGTTTTGTTTTTTTTGCTTTTGCCTTCCTGGCATTGCTCCAAGTTACCAAACATGAATTATCCAAAACTGATAGAACCTGGTCTATCGAAGTTGGATGCAATAACACATTGAAGGCAGGGTTCATTATTACAAAAATCTGATCCAAGAACTGCATCCTGCAAGGGGTTGTGCGTGTGGAGAGGGAAAGTTCATTGCAAATCCCTCCCCTACCCTATTTCAACAGGCAAATCCAGTCCCAAGACTTGGGGCGTCTTTCCTGTGCTCGCTCCCTCCAATCCTAAACAAAGGCTTACCTTAGGGAGGGTAAAAGTTCTGCTAATCCATTTCCAGGGCATGGTGTCTGCTCTTTCTGAAATCTCCCTCCAAACCAATTCCTGTCTCCTCCACAGAGAGTCAATCCAAGGAATCCACAGTAATAAAGGGGTGATATGATTAAGCAGCATAAGCCTGGCACACAACAGGCTCCATGCCAGGGGTGGTCAGTCTGTGATGCTGCCGGTTTGGTCCCTGCGGCTCAGCAACATTCTAACCGCAAACAGTTCTCCCGCTGTTGTTATTGCTAATGGAAATGGAGCCCCACCTCTTCCTGAGACTCTCTCCCCAACACACACCCCCACACACCACGAGGAAGAGTCAGGCAGATATCAGCTGATAGGAATAACAGCTTTCAAGCGAAAGTTATTAAATTCTCAGGAAGCATAGCGTCCAGAATTCAGGGGGGGAAATGGAAACGACAAATGAACTTCTCTGAAGGCTGGGTTTTCTGGCAGTAGCTGTTAGTCCCAATTCCCTCTATCCTGGCAGGCACACACCTTGCTTCAGTAGCAAAAGCAGCAATGAGCCACCAGACACCTTGCTTCAATAGCCAGTGAGAAATCCAGGTCACTGAGCTGGAACATGAGCTAGCTTTTAGCTACCCCAGCGAAGTCAAAAGGAGGGTAAGAAAGAGCCATGCACCACTCTGTCATCGAGTTCCAGCTGACAGTCCCCCTCTCCCCAGTTTCGGCTGCCATTGATGGGACCGTCAGGATGTGGACAGCAAGCAACCTCTTGCAGTGCCTGAACACAGCTCAATGGAGAATCCCTTCCTTGGGGAACATCGTCATTTATATGAGCTTTTTAAATTGCATGAACTGCCAGAGAAGCCAATTTTGGCAGGAAACGGTTGAGTTGTTTCAACGTCTTTAGTTATTTTATCACCTTTGTATATTTGTGAAGGTTGTTTGCTGCCCTGGAGGGTGTCTCAAGCAGTGGTTTTCAAATTTCCTGCTTTCACAGAAGTGTTTCTGCGATGGCATGTTACAGGGCGGGGGGGGGGGGGGGATTGGAAGTGATGAGAAACATGTCTTTCGGGAAGCCATTTATAAATGTGAAATCCCTGACAAGTTTCTAAGGATCCTCAAATTTCCGTGCCACATGATCTGAAAACTACATCTTATTAGATCGAAAGTAATATAGAAAGAAAAATAAACAAGTCTTATATTCTTTTAATAGTCCATCAAGGGGCACCAATTTATTATGAAATTCAAAACAATTGTACCCTTCTGTTTAGTGGGGGATTGAAACAGGCACTGCTGTAGACTTCTACTAGCTGTATATGTAATGGGGGGTGGGGGGAGAGACCATGCCAAGAGAATGCTGTTTTTTTCTGAAGCACACAGCAGCTTTGTTCCTTTCAAAACCACACAATCTGATTTTCGCTTTTCTGATTATTAAAAATTTTGTGTGGATTGTCAGGGACGGAGCAATTTATCTCATGAGCAGCAGCTAGGTCTCCTCCTCCTTCCATAAACCATGGGATTGGAGGCCTTGTAGTGCAAACAAAACCACAACAGACTGGATGGAACAATATGAAGACATCCAATGTTATCCCATCATAACTAGGGGCACAATAGTACAAGATTATCTTGAGCTCTCATTCCATTTAGCCTAATATTCTGGGAAGCATTTCCAGATGTGTTTGGTAGTAGTCTAATCCAACCGTTTCTGTCCATCAGACAAACAGGAATAGTCATTTTGCTAAAAAGATTCTCCAAGTGTGTTTATATCCGGACAAGGCTATTAGCCTGGGAGAACAAGGTGTTAACATTCCTCTAACAATTACAACTTTGTTTCTAGTCATTTCTCAAATCTCATGAAACTTCCACCCTTTCCTTTCATCATGTGTGACTGAAGAACTGTGGATAAAAATTGCTACTTCTTTGACGAGGAAAAAAATGGATCTTGCAAATTTATTCAATCCTGTAAAATAGCCCCTGCGATCTTCTGAGAGGACTTGACATTATAATGCACATACAAGCAGACCATCTGCATGAGTGTTGTGTTCAGTTTTGGGCATCACAATTTAAGAAGGATATAGACATGCTGGAACATGTCCAGAGAAGGGCAAAGAAGATGGTGAGGGGTCTGGAGAATGTTGAAGAAGCTTAGTATGTTTAGCCTGGATAGGAGATGACTGAGAGGTGATATAAGAACATACGAACATAAGAGAAGCCATGTTGGATCAGGCCAATGGCCCATCCAGTCCAACACTCTGGGTCATACAGTGGCCCCCAAAAAATTATATATACACATACACACTGTGGCTAATAGCCACTGATGGACCTCTGCTCCATGTTTTTATCTAACCCCCTCTTGAAGCTGTCTATGCTTGTAGCCACCACCACCTCCTGTGGCAGTGAATTCCACATGTTAATCACCCTTTGGGTGAAGAAGTACTTCCTTTTATCTGTTTTAACCTGACTGCTATGGCGATATGATCACCATCTTCAGGTACTTGAAGGGCTGTCATATAGGGGATGCTGCAGAGTTGTTGTTTTTTTGTTGCCCCAGAAGGCTGGACCAGAACCAATGAGTTGAAATTAAATCTTTGGTTAAATTAATTAAATCTTTGGTTTTTTGGCTAAACATTAGGAAGAACTTTCTGACAGAGCAGTTCCTCAGTCAAACAGGCTTCCTTGGGAGGTGGTGGGCTCTCTTTCTTTGGAGGTTTTCAAACAGAGGATAGATGGTCATCTGACAGCAATGCTGATTCTGTGGATTTGGGGAGCTCAAAAGAGGGAAGGCAGGAAGGGTTGCATCAGTATTTAGTTCTTGTGGCCCTTTCTTACATGGCCATGGAAATGCTGATCTCTACTTTGGGATCAGGAAGTAATTTTCTCCAGGCCACTTTGGTCAGAGATCATATGAACATATGAAGCTGCCTTATACAGAATCAGACCCTCAGTCCATCAAAGTCAGAATTGTCTACTCAGACTGGCAGCAGCTCTCCAGGGTCTCAAGCTGAGGTTTTTCACACCTATTTGCCTGGATCCTTTTTAGTTGGAGATGCCGGGGATTGAACCTGGGACCTTCTGCTTACCAAGCAGATGCTCTGTCACTGAGCCACCATTCCTCCCCAGTATTGTCTTCTCAAACTGGCAGTGGCTCTCCAGGGTCTCAAGCGGAGGTTTTTCACACCTATTTGCCTGGACCCTTTTAGTTGGAGATGCCGGGGATTGAACCTGGGACCTTCTGCTTACCAAGCGGATGCTCTACCACTGAGCCATTGTCCCTCCTTAAAAAATCCTGGAGGGATTTCTGGTTGTTGGGTTTTGGGGTTTGTTTGTTTGTTTTGTTTTTGGAGCAGGGGTAACAGGGGTAGTGGGGGGAGGTATTTGTGAATTTCCTGTATCGTGGAAGGAGTTGGACTTGATTACCCTGGGGTGCAGTCAGACGTATCATCTGTGGTGACACAGCTCCGTCTCGCTGAAGGATTAAATATGTTCGTCCAGACATCCACATCTGGCAATCAAGCGTCATCCAGGGTCATCCCAGCTTGCTGCGGATCAATGCCGCATTAATTTCATAGCGCAGAAAGTCCGGCCCTTTTTCAAAGAAGTGGCACAAAATTGGGTTTTTCCTGTTTGGACAGCTCATGTGCGATACTGCCCCTTGGAATGTTTACCGCCCCTCCCACCTTTTTTTTTTTTTAAAAAAGCCCCAGCAGACATGCACATTGCCAGATCATCCGGAAATTTGAGGTGACATTTCTGCTTCTCCAATCAACACAGGATTGGAGGGGGGAGGAAACGTTATCCTACTATTCAGAACAGGAAAACATCTTTTTTTTCAATGTGGAGGATTTCCAGATATTATTGTCACTGCCAATTTCTAGGAAAGTAATTCCTGGCAGTTCCCTGGTTTGAATCGGCAACGTTAATTCCAGAAACTTTCCCCCCTTCCCCCCACCAGCTCTGAAGCAACGTTTGATTTCCCACCTCCAAACAGTTGGGCACATGTTCAATGGACTCCCCCCTCCCAGGAATCACCATCTGATCCCGCATGCGCCAAGAAAAGAGTGTGATAGTATTGGATGTCTGATCGCTCAACAACAGAATGAGTCGCATTCTTGGATGCTTGTCTGATCGGCCCTGCATCGAATCAATATTCAGCCGTTCAAATTTGAGCACTACACACTTGCTTTTAATGTGACGTGTGACCGCACCCCTGGACTTCCAGCTATGGTTCTATGAACTATTGTGAGCTGAGAGGGGTGTCAGTCAGCAATGTTCAATGACACTCACTGGCTTGGTATAGACATAATGCCAAATCATTGTTTTATTTTAACTAAGTTAGTTTGCTAAAATCAGGATGTGGCTTCTACTGCCTTTAGTATTTCCCTCACCTTCTCTGTAGAGATCCAGCTGGTATTCCAGCCTGCACTGCAGTGAGAATAGCACTGTGGAGCAAGCCATACCCAATTCAGGATGTATCAGATCCTTGTTTGACAACCAAATAACCATAATTAGTGGCCTGAACATGGGTTATCACACCAATCATAGAGGTTTTAAAAATGCATTTAATACATTTCTATATTGATGGTCTACGATGTTTTCATGGTGACTTACGATAAAATCAGACAATAAAATATCAATAATAAAAACTACAATCATCAATAGAAAACAGAAAAACTCCTATAGCACCTTAAAGACGAACAAAAATTTGTGGAAGGGTTTGAGCTTTTGTGAGTCACTGCTCCCTTCTTCAGATACCAACAGATACCAAATAGATGTGTCTCAGTACTCTCAACCAACTAACATATCCTCAGCTGTATCTGAATTAAGCTTCAGTTTATTGGCTTTCATCTAGCCCATTTCCACATCTGAGCAGCCAGGTCAGAACATGGTTTGATTAATTATCCCATCAATGCATGTGGCATCTAAATCAAGCCCCTGGCACCAAGTCTTGTCACAAACAGCAATACTTCCTTTTGGTTATACTGTGACAAGAATGGCCATATGAATGGCATCGAAATTTAACTTCTAAATTCTGAATGGCACAACTGTATAGACAACCTAACAGGGAAAAAAATGTAGTGGAAACCCACCAAAAGTGAAAATATATTTATTTCAGTGACAGTGCAATAAAAAAAATAACCCAAGACATTCTGAGCATTTAATATACTTGCAGCAAGCTACACAGAATAAATATCACCAATCTCCTGGCGCCTTTAAAAGCTAAATTTCAGGTGCATAGGGTCCAAACTCAGACCAGGGCCATGTAGAGTGGACAGTAAAGGTTTAATATGATCACTCTTGCGTGGTTTCGCCATTCAAAACTAGCAACATCAAGGATATGCTGAGTATTTTGGCACAAACATGATTTCCAAGCAGATTTACATTGATTTAACTTCCTTGCTTATATGCAAGCTGTGCTCCCACTTTGACTACCTCAAAATTCATGTCAAAATTCATCTTGAATCCTAGGCCAAGTAGCCACTTATGGTATAGGTTCAGATCATGTCTTGGTAATAAGCAGGGCTTTTTTTGTAGTAGGAAGTCCTTTGCATATTAGGCCACACACCCCTGATGTAGCTAATCCTCCAAGAGCTTACAGTAGGCCCTGTATGAAGAGCCCTGTAAGCTCTTGGAGGACTGGCTACATCAGGAAGGTGTAGCCTAATATGCAAAGGAGTTCCTGCTACAAAAAAAAGCCCTGGTAATAAGTGACAAATCACAGTTACTTCTGTACTTGCAGAGTCTGAGAGCTAAATTATCTCAACTATCAGTAAGGTTGCCAGATCTGAGTTGAGAAATATCTGGAGATTTGTGAGGTGGAGCCTGAAGATAGTAGGGTTTAGGGAGGAGAGAGACTTCAATGCAGTATAATATCATAAAGTCCACCTTCCAAAGCAGCCATTTTCAGCTGCAAGAATAGAAGATCTCCAGCCACTACCTGGAGTTGGCAAATCTAATTAATAGAGAAGAAGCACGTATCCCTCCTGAAGCCATGGTCAGGTCATCAGATTGACTTACTTGTGAAGCACAGAATTGTTCACACTTAACCGCCTGTTTGTGCCTTTGAAGAAAATATTGGATTTATCTCCTGCCCTCCACTCCGAAGAGTCTCAGAGCGGCTCACAATCTCCTTTACCTTCCTCCCCCACAACAGACACCCTGGAAGGTAGATGAAGATATTGGATTTATATCCCGCCCTCCACTCTGAAGAGTCTCAGAGCGGCTCACAATCTCCTTTACCTTCCTCCCCCACAACAGACACCCTGTGAGGTGGGTGGGGCTGGAGAGGGCTTTCACAGCAGCTGCCCTTTCAAGGACAAGCTCTGCCAGAGCTATGGCTGACCCAAGGCCATGCCAGCAGCTGCAAGTGGAGGAGTGGGGAATCAAACCCGGTTCTCCCAGATAAGAGTCTGCACACTTAACTACTACACCAAACTGGCTCTTTGCAGCCAGATACATTATTTAAATGACTCATTAGATACACAACATATTTTTTTTTCCACTTCTGTAGTCAGAAGAATCAATTCCACAGCTGGCTCTGCCACTAGGCAAACCAGGCAATTGTCTAGGGCGCTGGCCTTTTGGGGTCACCAAACTGAGCACCCTCCGTGTGACTTGGTGACATTATCAGTGTAGGGTGGTGGGGGGGCACCAGACGTTAGCCTTGTCTAGGCTGCCAGACAGTCTAGAGCCAGCTCTGATCAATTCATAATCACAAGAGTTGATTACAAGATTACTAGGCTGACAGGCAGACGCTGTTGGCACACAATGACATCTAAAGAGGGAAGCGTCAGCTGCAACTCAAAAATCTTTAAATGGTTTTATCGTGGAGTGAGATGGACAAATGAACTAAAACTTTAAGAGGCTAAGATTTAGATATATTCAAAAAGGAGTGGAAGAAATTTAAAGGATATATGGAGAAAGAGTGGAATGTAAAAAGACACTGGGCAATTTTTTAGTGTTAATGAGAAAAGAAAAGTATTGAACTTTGATTGGTTAGTGGTACCTTATAATTAAATTTAAATTTATAACTTCAGGGAAGTCAAATATTGGAGGGAGCGGGGGTTGAAATATCATATGGGTTAGTATAGAAAAGAGACAATTAAATATTGTAACCATATGTTATTAATAAATTGTTAAAACACAAACAAATCTTAAAATGTTTTTTTTTCTTTTAACTTATGCCTTTTAAGAATGAAAGGCATCAACAGATGGGGTCTGTGTAGGTAGCTGTGCGAGACAGCAATATAATGCAAATACATCAATTGTTGAGACACAATTGTTGAGACACATCAATACAGCTTTGTGAACAATCAATTGAACATATGGACATATGAAGCTGCCTTTTACTGAATCAGACCCTTGGTCCATCAAAGTCAGTATTGTCTTCTCAGACTGGCAGCGGCTCTCCAGGGCCTCAAGCTGAGGTTTTTCACACCTATTTGCCTGGACCCTTTTTTTGGAGATGCCAGGGATTGAACCTGGGACCTTCTGCTTCCCAAGCAGATGCTCTACCACTGAGCCACCGTCCCTCTCTGATTGTAACTGGTGAGCAAGCCATGAGTTGACCATAACCCATTGCTCCTATTAGCTTTGGATAGGAAAGCATGGGTGCCCATTTTATACTTGCCTTTTCTCCCTCTTTTCCTAATAATAGTATTAGAATGATAGTTTGGTAGGTGAAGCAATACAGAGGTGAAAAGATTAAACCCTTTTTCCACTCGTCAAATGGCCCCTGAAATGTAGGTTTGAGGGAATGATCTGATCACACATCTCCCAATATATCATCTGTTTTGAAGTTCAATAGAAGGCTACTATGTAACCCACTAGCAAATGCTCCAGAGCTTGTCTACAAAAAAATTCTGAATTGCTTGCATTTGCCTTGCAATGCAACTTAAGAGTGATTCCCTTAAAAATATTTCCTTGATGGAATAATCGTCACCTGAAAGACACTGGGATAATTTCATTGCATTGTTAATGGAAAATAACACCGTTTATAGGTTTCCACCATCACCCTGTTTGTGAGTGAGAATTTCACAGATCGCACAAAGTCTTACTGCTCTGCAAATTCATATTGTATGACTTCTGCCCTCTAAAGTGCTACATGGCAACACAATCCACTGCTGCTGCGTAAGAATATTAACTTTATTATGGGGACCTGGAAGGTAATTTTTATGTGGCATTTTTTTTCCTGCTGTGTAAGATAAGAAGAAAAGTTGCTTTCTGACATTTCTTACCGTTGCTTCATTTTCCCAGAATTTTCATTGTGTTCCTTTTTCTTTTCTTTCCCTTTCTGGGATACGCTACTCAACTCTTTTCAATCTGTCTCTTTCTGTGCATGTTTCTGCACACTTTGGATACGGTCTCTCTTGCATTGTCTTCAGCCTCTAAACATACCTGCTCTTTGGTAATCAGTGATTTCCAAAGCGTGAAAGGCACCGGCGGTTGCCCGTTAACGTCTCTTTACACCATGCATTTACACCATACACTAGCATTATCCATCATAGCTTTTGCCAACAGATGTATCAAAGAAGTTGTATATCACATTCCATTTGTGTGCACTGAACCAGCATTATGACTTCTTCAGCAAATGAACAGACCGCAACTCTCAACAAGACCAGTTCACCAGACAGTCAACTTTGTATTGATTACAACACATAAATATGGTCATCTAAGCTGAATCTGCTATGAACACAGGGGAGACTGGAACGCTTTGAAACTTGGGTGTGGCTCACATTGGCTAATAACTATGGCTAAATTTGAGATTGATTAGGCCTGGTTTACTGCAGAAGGAGTGGTCACATTCTGATTCTAGGCCTGAGCAATCCCCTGCTTGTAAAGAAGGCAGAAGGTTATTACTGGAGTGCCTAAAGGCATTCATAGGGCACTGGGGAGACTACAATAGCTAGTTTTGGGAGCCTGGGATTTTGGTTCAGAGTAAGGAGTAGAAGACTGAGAAGCAGTTGAGAAATTCCACAATAAGGAGCCAAAGAAAGGGGCACAGCAAGGGTGTACTGAGGCTTCATGGGGGCATTCGTCCTCCTGAACAGACTCCAGTGTAACAGAGATGAGTCATATCACTTACCGGGGTATCTACATGCTTCGCAGGACTCTCCTCGCTGGATGGCTATGGGAAGAGAGACACAGAGATTGCGTTAACCCTCAATTCAAAGTATCCTCCCCTTATTTTTTTAGCACAAAACTTCATGTCCCCAGGAAATCTTTCACACATCCCACTTTCTCCCCATTAACTGAAGAAAGAGGCTCAAGGGGTCTGGAATCCTTGGAGGTTGGGCCATGTTCCTCATCATGGAAATTTTAATGGAGAAATAGAAACTTAATGTATAGACCAGGGGTATATAATTCAAATAACTGCAGCACTGCTCTTTCTCACGCCACTGGGCTAATCTGAGAAGCGCTGGAGGCTCCCAACACCACCACCATTACTTTTCCTGTAAAATGGAATAACACTGGGGTGGATAAGAACAGCAGTACTGGCATTCCTTCCATCTAGCCCAGGGTTTCCGACACACTCTTGTAGCATGATCAACCTACACCATCCATGTTGTACAGACCTAGTTCAGTAGGCAGAAACAGCCCTGGTAGCAGGATCAAAACCTACAGTGGTACTGGCTTATTGGATTTGCATGGAAGTAGTCCCTAGATTCAATTGCTTGCATGCTCAGCTAAAAGTATCTTATGTAAGTACCCACACCACTAGTCTGCAACCTGGAAATCATGTGGTTTTTTTTACATATGTGTGTGTGTGCATGCACCCAGAAGCCTATCCCTGCGTCCAGCTCTGGTATTCCAAGGAGGTCTCCCATCCAAGTACCGGCCAGAGTTGACCCTGCGTAGCTTCCAACATCTGATGAGATTAGGCTTGCCTGGGCTATCCAGGTCAGGGCCGAATCATGTTTGTTGTTGGTTACCATTCACATGGGGTGAACTGGGGAGAAAAAAAACAGCCCTAGAAAAGCACACACACGCCCACCCCATTTCCTGGCCTCTCTTCCCAAAGAAAGGATGGAGGAAGGAGCAACCCGCCTGCCCAGCCAGCTGGGTGTCACTTTCCATGCAAAGTATGAGACCAGGCACTAGCTCCCTACTCCATATGGGCTGAAGTGAGCTGGTCATCAGAACCCTTCTTCCACTAGGCTGGACTAGCTCAGATGAGGGGGGGAAGCCATTGGTCCACCAGGAGAAGTCTCAGTGACCATAATGGCCCATCCATTCCTGCACTTACAGCTCATGTCAAGACTTAAAGAAACATAATTTTGCCATTCTTGCACCATGCATACAGCTGAGCAACAACAGAAATTACTTTCAGCTTAGCCACAGCTACTGCAATTATATGAACATATGAAGCTGCCTTATACTGAATCAGACCCTTGGTCCATCAAAGTCAGTACTGTCTACTCAGACTGCCAATGGCTCTCCAGGGCCTCAAGCGGAGGCTTTTCACGCCTACTTGCCTGGACCCTTTTTAGTTGGAGATGCCGGGGATTGAACCTGGGACCTTCTGCTTACCAAGCAGATGCTCTACTACTGAGCCACCGTCCCTCCCCTAAAACAAATGAAACTGCCTTATACTGTAAGGAATCTCAAGTAAAATCCACATTTTTATTTGCACATTTTTATGTCTTCCAAAATTTGAGACTGAAGGTTGGCAAGGGGTGGGATGTAACACAAAAAATAGGAGTGGTCGCAGAAGCCAGTTCCTTGAATCACAATGGCCAAACAGTCATAAATTTTCTCTAGTACTGTGTCGGGTGGCCAACGGTAGCTCTCCAGACATTTTTTGCCTACAACTCCCATCAGCCCCAACCAGCATGGCCAATGGTTCTAGATATTATATCTAGAACACTTGTAGAAAGCCCTATTTTTGAAAGCTTATTAATAGCCCCGAAGTCTTTCTCAATTATGGTCCTCAATTTGTGCAGCTATATTCCTAGAGACCCTCTGGATTAATTCCCTCCAGACTTTGAAAATGACAATTAAAATCATCTTGTTCTGAAGGGCTTTTGAAGACAGCTAACAGACTCATTCTCCTCTGTTAACTTTTTGGCTTATCCTTGTTTTTTTTTTAATGTTCTAGTTAGTAATAACTGGCAGGGGAGAAAAGTTGGGAATGCTTTGCCAGCTAAATGGGACCTGGGCCAAGATTTTTTTTTCCTCCTCTGTTTCAGGAATTTATAGGGTTTCCAGTTCCAGCTTGGGAAATACCTAGAGCTTTTGGGAGACTGAGGAGGGTGGGGTTAAGGGACAGGAAAGACTTCAATGGGGTATATATTGCCATAGACTTCATGTTCCAAAGCAGCCATTTTCTCCGCAGAACTGATCTCTACCACCTGGAAATCAGTTGTAATCAGTTGTAGAAGTTGGCTACCTTAGGTATTTAGCCTGGGTGTGGCCAGTGGTTAGGGTTGCCAAGTCCAATTCAAGAAATATCTGGGGACTTTGGGGGTGAGGCCAGGAGACATTAGGGGTGGAGCCAAGATCAAGGCCACGTGCCCCATCCCAAACCCATGTTAGAGCTCCCTTCCTCCCGCCTCCCCCGCCCGGGAGACTCACTTGAGGTTGTCGAGGGAGTGGACGTTGTAGGCGGCGCTGCCGTGCCCGCCGCCCCAGCTGCACAACCGCCCGAACATGCCGCCGGTGGCTGCCTCGCCTCCGCTCTCCGGTTACGGCCTGGCTCCCCTCATCGGCATCGCCTCTGCCGGCCCCACACTGCCATTCGGCAGCCACACACAGCTGCCCAGCCGTGGAAGGAGCCACGCGGGACACGCCAGGAAACGTAGTCCCTGAGGAGACGCTGCCCGGCAGCCGGAGAGGACGCAAGGACTACGAGTCCCAGCGTGCACCTTGCGAAGAGAGGCTGGACTGGAGCGAATAGCAGGCCGGCAGTGGGCGGGTCTTTGTGACCCAGAGGAAGGGAGGAGCCTGAAGCCTGCGAGTGAGGCAGGCAGGGAAAGAGTGTCTCTGTTTGAGAGAGTGGCACCAAAATTGGCGCCGTTTCCCTCCTCCCCCGCTTCCGGATTTTTGGAGAGCGGGGGAGGAGGCTGCTAATTCAGGGGTCCCCCGCCGGGGGGGGGGTTGGGAAGCCTACCAGTGGTACAGACTGAAGGGAAGAACCAAAGGGACCTTGGCTCTTGGCTGTTAACCCATGGCTGATATTTTATGGCCTTGAGTGAGCTGGCCCAGTGAATCCAGGACCAGCCCAGATACTGGAGTTGTGCTGCATGTTATTTTCCTTTGTTAAATTTATAGTTTTCTCTTTCTTAACGTTCTATCCTGAGTTCCCAGTCGGGAGGAAAAAAGCAGCAAAAAAAACCCCACTTATATAAACACATAAATAAACTGTTGGCTATTTTCTGATTTTTATATATATATATATATATTTTATTGTCAAATATCCTAAGGATGGGTCAGGAGGCACTGTACAGATCTCATAAATAAGTCTGTATCAGTTTCTTTCATAACAGCTTTTGTAGAAAAGCACATTTGCTGTGGTTCCTTGCACAGAACAATGTTAAATGTCCCAGACGTAATGTAGTTAGCAACGTGAACTCTCATCAGGCAAGGGAAAAGCAGGGATGCTCAATTCATCTCCGGAGTAAGCTGTAAGAGCTGATCTTCCACTGCTGTAAAACAACAAAAGCAGCAAGGCTGTGGTGCTACCGGAGCGAGAGGCTCCTCTCCTAGCCAGCAGTCAGCAAACACCATCTTTGCCTCAGGCTGACTGGATGTTTGCTTCAGCCCACCGTTTCACTATGGATTTTGTGTTGTTCCATTAGGGTGTTGATTGAAATGTTTTGCTGGGTGTATTAAAAAATAAAACCTGAAGTGCGTAAGTTCTCGCAGCTATCCCAAATGTTGCTTGGCACTTAAAACTGAAATGCTGCTATAAACTCAGCATCTTTGGCAAGATGTCGCTCACAGTGATTTTAGTGAAAAGAAAAAAAAATTCCACAGAATACTTAAGTCATGAATTAACTAGGAAAGCCTTGGAGAAAACCACTGTCTCTCAGCCTCCCCAATCTGCAATGCTGGAGGAGGGGGACAGAGTTATAAAACTGGCTTATTTTTTTAAAAAAGCTGTTGTAAGAATGACAAAATACGGATATTTTAGCAAGAGACTGAACAGAAAGAAAAGTCTGCATGATGATCCATGCAATGATCTTAGCATGCTTCTCTGGACAGTACTTTAGTCCACATCTGCATGGAGGTACCAGACTGTTCACCCATCAGAAAAGGACAAAATACAATTAGAATATTTCCCTCACAAATTTCACATTTCTCTGTGTAATCAGGCATCTTTCATTCAAACTAGAAACAAGCATTTATTCGGTCCTCCGCAGAACTCCAGGCAGCATGAATTGCCCCACCGTCTATTTTACCCTTGCAACTATCTTGTGAGGTAGGATGAAACGGACTTAACTCAGTGAACTTCACAGCATGTGACATCTGTCTCCCAGATTCTAGTCCAACACACTAACCACTACGCCATGCTGTATTCCTAGTCGAAAGGCAGACAAGGAACTGTGACCTGAAAAGTTGGGCAACACCACAGACTGAAACAGAAGGGAGTATCTGTCTCTGAAGAGAGAAAGATAGCCTTTACTAATGGTAGTACACAGGGGTCATTGTGTAGAAAAAGAGGTGCTGGCGCTCATTAGCACAACTCATTACCGCAACTCATTTGCAAATGCCACGCACCCCTGACATCACCGGAAGGTGTACTAAAATTCTATCAGCTCAGCATCTACTAACATACTTTTAAATCAGGGATGGGGAACGTCAGACCTGAGAGCTGTTTAAGGCCCTCGAGATCACTTGATCTGGCCCTCGGGGATTGCTGGGCCAAGCCTCCCCCCCTCTCTCATGGGCATTGTGAAGGGCTGCTGCTAGGGTATGTGGTGCCTTTAAAGGTCTGCTAGGAGCTGCTGCAGTTTCCGTATGAAGGGAGGGAGGGAGGGCTGGCAGGAGTGGGGGATAAGAGCCAGCTACCAACAGTTCGATTTGCACATGATTATCCCAGATGGTGTGGTCTAATATGCTAATGAGTGTGTGACTTAATATACTAATATTAGGGAATGTGGTCTAATATGCCGGGACCTAGGCATTTGCCTAGGGCGGCAGGCCAAGTTGTATGTGTGTGTGCTGAATTAGGCTCACCCCATGTGCCTTCAAATAGAAAAAACAATTATTTGCATTAATTTTGCCGCCCTGAATCGTTCTCCCTCAGCAGAGCGCTGTTTTTTAAGTTGATAATTTTGTATGGCCCATGAATGACGTTATAAATATCCAAATGGCCCTTGGCAGAAAAAAAAGGGTTCCCCACCCTTGTTTTAAATACTTTCTCCTATGTGGCCACACTGGCATTATGAAGATTTCCACCTGTCTGCTTTATATGTTTTGCTTATTTTCTCATTTTTCAGGGGGGAAATATTAGAAAGTTTGTCAAATCTTAGAGTTCAGCAAAATTCTCGCAGGGAGCTTGAATAATGGAGCCCAGGAGCAATTATTGGGGGGGGCGGGGAATGTTTAAGAAAGAAAGAACATGATAGAATTTAGAGGTTCCGGAGCGCCGCTCCTGTGAGCTCCTGCCCAAAATGAGGCCTGGTAGCAGAGGACATGTTGTAGAAAAATAGGTGGTGGAGCTCATCCAGGGATTGTTATGCAGCTGCAGATACTATTCAATGGACAAGCAGGTGGAACTCTCAGAAGGAGGAGGTGGAACTCTCAGAAAGGTTCAGGAGCTGTGCTCCTGTGTGCTCCCACGGAATCTGAGGCCTGCTTGGTAGTAGCTGTGAAGATTTGTTCGTTATGTCTAATGCCTTAAGGAAAGAAGCGGGCTTCGGAAGTATTCACTGGGCAGGATAAATGATTAATTCTTATCCACTGACCATTGCTACATGCCTGAGGAACTGTTCTACGTATGCTATATTCTGGCTACAACATAATACAGTTGTTGACAACATCTGCCTCCAGAGAAGGCTAGCAGAGCTTCCTTGACACACCCACAGCAACAGTCCCAAAGACAGCAATGTATGTGTCTTCCTTAGATAAATCCATGGTCAGACTGGGAAGCTCTCTTGAGGACACACTGTCTGTTGTGTTTATCATTCAAATATGCCAGCGTGTGCCCAGAGATTAATCTGTGTACTGAGATAACAGCAGCCAGACTGCTTGTGAAAACAGACGTATACAGCAGCTGGCACAAGAGCATGAAAGCGGAGTCCAAATGCCTTGCTGTGATCACGGAGAAACAACAGGATTTGAAGAGGCATGGGGTGTGTATGTGGCTTGGCAGAGTTCGCAGCAAGAACGTCCATGCTCCAAACGCTAACCTGGCTGGTTGCCTGTGCAGAAGGGTTCATCACCGAGTAGCCCATGTAGATGCCAGCAAGTGAGTGAACTTTTGGCTAAGGAACAGAGGGGCATTTGGAGGACTCCAACCCTTGGTATGCCAGCCAAAGAACAGAGGAATTTTTCAAACTTAAGGGCTGCCAGATCAGAATTTTAAAAACATAATGGGTTTTGTCTGTTCCATGGAATTTTCCAGCTCTAAAATAACACTGCTTACACCTACCCAAATAAGCCTAATATGGAACAACTAGAAGGTTCACCTGAAATTCAACGCAATTCTTAAAGATTTTTGCACACAAACAGCTTCAGTCATTCAGTAACACAGTGTATAGAGTTCTTGATCACTCTTTAAAACAGGGGTGTCAAACACGTGGCTCATGGACCTGCCCAGAGTTCCTATCCAGTCCTTGAGGAAGTGGCTGATTTCTGCTTCCTTCTCCAGTTCTGCTTCTGCTGTGTCGCAGCTTGCTTTGCCAGACTCTCCAATCACATAGGAGAGATAGATAGGCAAGCCTCTGTTCTCTGCATTGGCTGAGGCTCCACCCCCTCCCAGGAGGAGGGAGGGAACAAGCTTGCTTCCTAGCAAGGCTACCTCAATCATATGAGAAACAAAGGCAAACCTTTCTTCCCTTCCATTGGCTGAAGCTGCTCCCCTTTACTTAGCTGCCTCAATTGCATGGAAGAAATACAAAGCACCTGTAAGACCAACACAGTTTTATTCAAGGTATGTGCTTCTGTGTGCCTTGCTACAGTGTGTGTGTATGGTGCTGGGTTTATGTTGTTTTTGTCTATGTTTCGTTGGGCTCATTATGCTGTGGCTCTCCTGGATACAACTGGGCTTGTCTCCCCTTTTTCACTGTATTCATGCCCTCATGATATAGTCTTTCTCAGGAGGAAGCAATGTTTAGATGAGGAGTAACAACAAACCGGTGAGCTGGATCAGGCTGAGAGTGCATATCAAGACCAAGTTCACTCAGTACATTTCCTTTGCAGACTAGGGGGTTTGAATCTAGGTTTCCCAGATAGCAGGCTCACACCGACCACTATACATGGCTGTCTCTCTATTCTTGCACTGCTTCATAGGAGCTGAAGTTATTTTTCTGGGAATACTATAGTTTTGTAGACAAACACATGGCCTTCACTTATTCTTGACCAACACACAAAGCAATTTATGTACAAAAGCTCAAAGTGCCCAGCCATTTCATGTTTTCCCCTGGTTCCTAGGCTCTAAGCACTGAGCATGAGATTTCTGTAATTAATATCAATAAATCAAAAGTAGGTTTGTAACTTACAGATACACACCTAAACAGCATACACAAGATTGCTACAGCACAGACATTTTGATGCAATAATTCAGAACAAGAGGTGTCAATTATCAGAAACTGTTAAATAAACAAAATATTGCAAGAGTGCTAATGTTTGAAGCATTTTTTTTTTATTTTAAGTAAAAAAAAATTGTGCTTGTTTGTGTCCTTTATAAAGTTTATATCTCCACTACTTGGCATTACATTTTATGACACAAATGGCCCATCCCGACAAGGTCTAATTTATGTCAAATCTGGTCCTCATTACAAATGAGGTTGACATCCCTGCAAAGGATGGATGGTCACTGACCAGTTTGAGAAGAATAGCTAAGTCATGAGGATAACCTGGCATCAGTCTAGACCAATTCCGCAGGGCCTGCAAGACCATCCTTTTTAGGCAGGCCTTCGCAGACTGCTGACTAAGGATGGCCGAATTGACGGACCCGCCAAAGTGACTCTGTTCAGTGATCTTTGCCATTATGCAAATAGACACTGTTGCTGTTAAATTATGTAAATTGGAATGATTTTTAAGATAATGCTGGTTCTAAATTACTGTTGTTTTAAAATTACTGTATAACTTTTTATTTGAATATGTTGTTAGCCGCCCTGAGCCTGCCTAGGCGAGGAGGGCGGGATATAAATAAAATTTATTATTATTATTATTATTATTATTATTATTATTATTATTATTATTATTATTATTATTATTATTATTATTATTTGGGTTTCTTGGATCTCTTTTTATCTCTGGCCATCCAGATTAGAATGCATTATATTTTATTTATTATTCATTTATTATATTGGACTTGTTAAGCCATCCTTTCCTGTAAGCAGGGCTCAGTGTGGCTTTATAGCAGGAAAAAAAATGCAATGGTAAGATTAAAACAACATTTAAAATACTTAGCATCCACAATAAAAACAATACACTAAAGATGGGCATAAAAAATTTCCATGCCTCTTGCCCCCTGGGTAGGTAACATATAGGGAGGTGGGAAAGGGTGAGAAGGTGGGATGTGAGGGTGCCAGACTCTCACTGTCCTCAACTGAACGTCTAGAGGAAGATCTTGCCTTGAAAGCCTTACGGAATGATAGCAGATCCCATAGGGAGTGGATGTCCTCAGGCGGGGAGTTCTACCAGGTAGGGGCCAGGGTTGTAAAGGTCCTGGCCCTAGTTGAGGACAGTCAGATCTCTCTTGGGTTGGGGACCACCAGGAGGTTATTGTTTCCAGATCATAATGCTCTTCCCAGGGCATATTGAGGGAGGAAGTCCTGAAGATATGTGGCTTCCCAGGGCATACTGAGGGAGGAAGTCCTGAAGATACGTGGCTCCCTGATTTCTACGAGCCTTAAAGATCAAAAACAGGAAATTGAACCAGATCCAGTACTCCACCAGAAGTCAGTGCAGCTTGTGCAGCACAGGGTGTGTGTGTGTGTGCCATCCAAGGGGTCCTTATTAGGATCCACATGGCCACATTCTGGATCAGTTGGAGCTGAAGAAAAGAGGTGTGCCCAGTGAAGAAAAGAGGTGTGGGAGCTGGGAGGAAACAATAAAAGGACTAGCTAGAGAGGGAAGTGTGTTCTCTCTGGAAAGGCTGAGCTGGAGACAGGCTGCAGCAAGAGGGTTCCCTCATCCAAAGAGGGGTGAGTCAGTTGGAATCAGAAGGAAGGGAATGTATAGACAGTTGCATCAGAGTTTTTATTTTACTTTGTACCACCTTTGTGTTTTTCCATGTTCACTGTTGCACTAAAAGTTTTACAATCCACTTGTTTGTTCTTGAGCACTTATAATAAAATTATTGTTGCTATATTGCCTGGGTTCTAACACCTCTTTGGTCACAGAGGAAAGAACGTGCAGAGAAGGAAGACAGACCTCCCAGACAGACCCATACTGGTGGCAGCATGTAGAAACCCTCCCTGGTCCCTTGCTTGTGACAGGTGCCTACTACTATCTTGCCCAAAATTACAAGGTTTTGTCCATTCACAATATATTGAAACACTATGTACTGGGGGAGAAGGTTGATCTCAATTGGTTTTGCAACACGTCTAATAAGTTACTTTCTTCCAACAAAGGAAGACAGGACTTTAATTTGGTACTTGCTATCAGCTGTTAGGACATTGTATGCGCAGCTGTGGAAACAAGAAAAAATACCAGAGAAATGGGACTGGATTATGAAAGTTTTATCGTGGAGTGAGATGGACAAACTAACTAGAATTCTAAGAGACTATGATTTAGATATATTCAAAAAGGAGTAGAAGAAATTTAAAGGATATATGGAGAAAGAGTGGAATGTAAAAAGACATTGGACAATTTTTTAGTATTAATGAGAAAAAAATATATATTGAACTTTGATCGGTTAGTAGTACCTTTAGTATTGAACTTAAATCTATAACTTTGGGGAAGTCAACATTGGAGGGAGGGGGGATTGAAATACCATATGGGTTAGTACCGAAAATTTATAATTAAGTTTTGTAACCATATGTTATCAATAAATTGTTAAAACACCAAGTTACTTTCTTCCAGAACATGGTACTGTTATGGGACAATGAAAAGCTGGAAAGGACAAGAAGACCATGTAGCAAATTCATCCTGAAGGATTCAACATGAAGCTGCCTCTAGAAAAACTAGGCACCTTGTCCTTCATCCCTATAATAAGTTACTGTAAATACAGCCTTTTGGAATGTACACTCTGTTCTGGCAAGCATTCTATCTGTGATATGGATTGGAAGAGGATATTGGCACGTTTAGTCAGCAAAGGCAGGATGCAAATGGGATGCATGTCAAAGCAGAAACAAGACCCTCGTTTCGTTCACCCACCCTGGAAGGAGGGTCAGAAGCAAATGCAAAATTGGATTTGATACCAAGGGTGGACAAAATCTGGTCAGTGGAGTCCAGCCAGATTGTGAGCTTCCAGAAACATTTGAGTGGATCCCACTGACCAGATTTTGTCCAGCCTTGGTATCAAACTTGGTATCAAGTTTTTCTAGAGGCAGCTTCAAGTTGAGTCCTTCAGGATGAATCCTACCAAACACAGGCCCTAGTGCTCTGGGAACTCTTTGGAGATGATAAGAGGAAAGACTTCCCTGTCACCATAATATCCATGAAGAACTAAGTACTCATGTTACCGACCAGTGATGTTATTTAGGGTTATAAAAGGTCTCTAACATTCTGGATTCGGGAAACAAATAATGGAACCCACTGTGGTTCTCTTTAACCAGTTTGCTAAACAATTTGCAGATACATGGCTTACGTCTGATCGGGTTCAACATCACATCAGCAATGACTGCAGTGAATATTCCTAGGCTATCCACATGTTCTGACCTTGGAAGCCCAGGCTAGCCCCATCTCGTCAGAACTAAGAAGCTAAGTGAGGTTGGCCCTGGTTTTATATTTGCAGAGGCAAGCAACAGCAAGCTACCTCTGAATGACTCTTTGACTTGAAAACCCTATGGGGTCACCCTAAATGAGCTGCAAAAACAAAACAAATCCATATGTTGGGTTCATACCTTTCAATTATTTCAACTTGAGAATGTGGACAGGGTAACTGGAGATTACCACTTGTCCTCTGTATCCATGCCCCTCACGATTTAGAAAGAACTGCTGGGGAAAAGAATGATAAGATGGCTGGAGCCCATTAGAAGAAGATGATATTGGATTTATATCCCGCCCTACACTCCGAAGAGTCTCAGAGCGGCTCACAATCTCCTTTATCTCCCTCCCCCACAACAGACACCCTGTGAGGTGGGTGGGGCTGGAGAGGGCTCTCACAGCAGCTGCCCTTTCAAGGACAACCCCTGCCAGAGCTATGGCTGGCCCAGGGCCATCCCAGCAGGTGCAAGTGGAGGAGTGGGGACTCAAACCCGGTTCTCCCAGATAAGAGACCGCACACTTAACCACTACATCAAACTGGCTCATTACCAATCATTCACTTCAAGATAATTTATATTTAAGAAGGCTATAGACAGTCTGCTATTAAAGAAGCTGTCTTTGGATAGCATAGGCCTGAAAAACTATAGATCACCTCTAGGAGAAGATCTTAGCGAACATGGTGGCTCAAACTCAGGGAAGCAGCATAAATGCTATCTGGCTTCAGTGCAGGGTTGGAATTATGGTAAAGATCTGCAGACCATGTCCATCCTTTGAGAGTCAACTGCCTTGTGCAGTCAAAACAACAGACAATCCAATGAGGTGGACTGTGACATGAGTGTGTATGCCACAAGAGTGGGCCATTAAGATGCTGCAAGAGTCTGCAATTTTATGGGCTATTTATTTATTTTACAGCATTTATCGTTGCAGAGTGGTAAAGCTGCAGTACTGCAGTCGGAGCCCTCTGCTCATGACCCGAGTTCGATCCCAGCCATAGCTGGTTCAGGTAGCCGGCTCCAGGTTGACTCATCCTTCCGAGGTTGGTAAAATGAGTACTCAGCTTGCTGGGGGAAAGTGTAGATGACTGGGGAAGGCAATGGCAAACCACCCTGTAAAAAGTCTGCCATGAAAATGTTGTGAAAGTAACATCACCCCAGAGTAGAAAATGACTGGTGCTTGCACAGGGGACTACCTTTTAATTTTTTTTCTCAAAAAGGCTCAAGGCAGATCACAAATGGTTTATTGGCCCCACTGTGGCTCATCCCAGCAACATCTGCATGTATTCCCCTCGGAACTAAGAGGGCTAAGGAGTTTTCTGCTTCAAAATGGCATGCAGATATTCTTCAAACGACACAAGGTTCTGTTTTAGATTCTGTTCCAGGAGACTGCATGAGACAGTATATAGATCGAAGATGATAGATGGGTAGATTTCTACTTTCCTTGTATATTCTTTCTAACCAAATGCAAACTAGTCGAGCCACTACCAAAATGTAACTGTCGCTATGACATCTCACTATGACATCTCACTATGACACTATAACACCTCATTATAACCGTAATTTCTAGCTGTCGCCCAAGAATGGAAACTCCCTAAAGGCTATGGCTGAGCACCAGGTATTTTAGTCTCTGTAACAACCCAACATAGGAAAAGACATTCTGGGTAAATTATTTTGGCCATCATATATATATCCCTTGGCACCTGTCGCATCAACCATCACCAGTGGTCTGACCTAGCCTCAGATCGCAAAGCATGGAGGCACACCATCCACCAGGCTGTCTCTTCCTTTGAGAGCGCACGCATAGCTGGTCTTGAGGACAAAAGGAGATGGAGGAAGAATCGCACTGCTACAGCACCAACCCCAAATCAGACTTTTCCCTGCAGCCACTGTGGCCGGATCTGCCTGTCCCGCATTGGTCTTGTCAGCCACCAGCGAGCCTGCAGCAGACGTGGACTACTGCACCGTTCTTAAATCTTCGTTCGCGAAGTCAAGCCGAGATATATATATATATATATTTAAGTGACGGTAGAAAGTCTTCCGTTTCCTTGTTTGCAAATAAACTCCTTGCACAGCTGCTAAGGCACAGACCCGCCCCTCACTCTGGGTGAGCCAAGGACATGGTTTCCAAAGCTAAACTCTGATTCAGTCAGACTTGGCAGAGCCAACTGGGCCCCACAGTACGATTGGACCAGTATGTGGGTGGTTTTAATATGCAACAGTTACAAACCAATTTGGAGCTTTTGCTAAGCCAACCCCACCCCTTCCAAGCTTGGGAGGGATGGAATCTGCCAGAAGTAGGCCCTTGTACGCTGGACATTTCTTACATAAAAACAGAACATATTTTTTAAAAGACAGCAGTATTGCGTTAAACTAATGATAATCATGATCATGCTGGCAAGAATTCTACACTTGATGCAAAACCAGCATCCTACCGCAAAACAACACCTTATTTGGTGCAAGAACTGTGATGTCCGCAGAAGGACTATTCCAATTGCTTAAATGAAGGGGACACTCTGTAGCCACAGAGCCAACCAGACAACACTCTGCAAGTTCTGTGTACATAGCTCCCAGTGTATATCTTCTGTTCAATGAATGGTCTGCAGGACCCCAATATGGATCAAGAACAGCACAGAAGGAACATATTTTAAACCTCCCATGCCATTTTCCTGACCTAACACAACCCCATGTGGCTGCATGGAAGGTTACCTAGCAAGGGGAGGGACGGTGGCTCAGTGGTAGAGCATCTGCTTGGGAAGCAGAAGGTCCCAGGTTCAATCCCCGGCATCGCCAAAAAAGGGTCCAGGCAAATAGGCATGAAAAACCTCAGCTTGAGACCCTGGAGAGCCGCTGCCAGTCTGAGAAGACAATACTGACTTTGATGGACCAAAGGTCTGATTCAGTATAAGGCAGCTTCATATGTTCAATGACATGCTGGCGGGCACACCACGCCTCTGTGTTCAGCAGCAAGACTCATCTGAGTGGAGCAGGGGCTCAGCACCAGGGCAGCTTGGGCAGACTGTCACCGGGAGGCTCAGGTAGTGTGGAGGTAGGGAGGGAGCCTAGACAGGGCAGCAATGGCTTCCTAGGCCTCGTAGGTTAAGACAGGATGTGGCGATGGAGAGCAGAAGCCCACTAAGGGGCAGGGAACAGAGAAGAGGAGGATGGTGTGCAGCTGGGGCTATAAAAAGGGAGAAAGGGGAAGAGGCTAGAGGGAGGGAGGGAGTACAGAAGCAGAAAGAGAACACCAAGTCAGCCAGCGGGAGGGCAAGGGCGAGGACAAGCGGGAAGAAGGAGAAACTAGAAAGAAGCGGTGGCGTTGGCTCTAGGAGGTTCCTGGGTAAGGAAGCAGATTACAGTGTTGTGGCTCTTTTTCCCTGTAATGCATTTTGAGGTAGATGAAGTTAACTACACCTTCAGGCACTTCAATTGGTCAATTTCCAATAAAACAACCTGTGCCCGAAAGCAGTGACTTGGTTGGTGGTTTCAAGACCCCATGGACTCCTGGTGAGATGTTCCCTTGCCCCCAGGGAGCACCAGTGGCTGCTCGAGCCCAACTGAGGCTAAAATATAAGAACCTATATAACTATATCAGGGCCTGTATGTTCATCCAGTAGGGGGAAACTAAAAGCCCACGTAGTTGTTTAGAGTAGGAGATGTGGTACAGGTAGAATGGGTTTACCCTCTTTCCCCTGTGTCACAGTCCAAATCCAGATCAGGGTTCTGTGGGCCTCCTAATTGCGAGCTGTAAAAACAAAACACCTGACATGTCGTCTGGTTGGCCCTCGAAGAGGATTATGCCCAGAGCTCTCCGTCCTCTGAAGGGTACAGGAAAGCCTTTTCCCACAGGAGCTCAGTCTTCACATCACGGCACAGATGGAACTCTGAACGCATGTAGTTTGAGGCATCCCACCTGCACCTGAGTGCCCAGCTTGCTGAGGGTAACGCATAGATGACTGAGGAAGGCAATGGCAAACCACCCTGTAAAAAAAGTCCTTTTTACCTGCACCTAAACAGAATCCCTAAACCAGAAAGTCTGTCTTGGAGAAATACCTGGAGACTTTACAGGTAGATCCGGAGGAGAGTGGGGTTGGGGGGAGTGGCCACAACATGGTACGATGCCATAAAGTTCACCCTACAAAGCAGCCCTTTTCTACAGGGGAGCTGATTTCTGCCAGCTAGAGATCAGCTGTAAAAGCAGGAGAACTCCCGGCAGCTCCATAGCCAGGATTTGAAGAATCGGGGGGTCTTGAATTTTTCAGGGGGCCCACAGTGGCCCAAACGCCATGGCCTTCCCTCCTGCTACCACTTGAGGAAGAAGGCTACCAGCTAGCTGCCCCCATGGCCTCTCCCCTCCCTGCAGCTGCCCCAGGGTGATCTCTTCCCACCCCTTTCCCAGCAACCCAAAATGGCTGGCTGTTGCCAACTGCCCCACAGCCCCCTCCCCCCACCGCCTTGCCTTGCCTTCCCTTCCTGCCACCCATGCCAGCCAGACTGGACCCCAGCTCCAGCGGGAGTGCTGCTGGTGGTGCCATGGCTGCCGCTGGGTTGGAGCTGAGTTGGAAGGGGCCTTTTTGATATGTTTTCCTCTCCCTCTTGCTGCTGATGCCATGGCCACCACTGGGTGTGAGCTAAGGAGAAGCCATGCTGGGCAGGCTCCAACTGCCGGCGGTATCCCTCCTGGGTGATAAATGGGTGGTAGGGGGTGGGTGGGCAAATTGCCCTTTTCCGTCTGCCTCTTCCTCCTCTTCTTCGCGGGCACGTCTGGGGCCCAGCAGAAGTGCTCAGCTCAGGGGGGAGGGAGTGAGAGAGACGGCAGCTTAGGCTTGCCAATCTCCAGGTCCCAGTGGGGGGTTTTCCGCTTTCCCAGGCTACTTCCCACCCCCAGTCAGCTGGCCGGCGGGGGGAAGCCCCTCCGCCAGAGGACCATGTGCCTTTGGAGGCTTCAGCCTCCATTGAAAGGCTTCCTCTTGGGATGGTGTGTCTGTGTTACTTTGAAGAAGCTGGCAGCAACTCGTGAGTAGAGAGGCCAATCCATCGCTTCAGTCGCCAGAAATGGGGTGGGGGCGGGGAGGGAAATGTCTGCTGAGCATTTCATTATTCCCTATGTGGAGATCAATTCTCATAGGATATAATGGGGAATTGATCTGGAGGTTTTGGGGGCTCTGGGGGAGCTGTTTTTTGAGGTAGAGGCACCAAATTTTCAGTATAGTATCTAGTGCCTCTCCCCAAAGTACCTCCCAAGTTTCAAAACGATTGGACCAGGGGGTCCAATTCTATGAGCCCCAAAAGAAGGTGCCGCTATCCTTAATTATTTCCTATGGAAGGAAGACATTTTAAAAGGTGTGCTGTCCCTTTAAATGTGATGGCCAGAACTCCCTTTGGAGTTCAATTATGCTTGCCACACCCTTGTTCCTGGCTCCACCCCCAAAGTCTCCTGGCTCCACCCCCAAAGTCCCCAGATATTTCTTGAATTGGACTTGGCAACCCTAGGGCAGCTGGCGGCGTGCATGTGTGTGGAGGAGTGTGTGTTGTTGAGAGAGTGGGCAGCAGAGATGGCAGCCAGCAGTTTGAGGTGCAGCAGCAGCAAAAATCAAGTTGGGGGCAACTTGGGGGGGGGTGGAAGTTAGGGGGCCTTGCCCATAAGTCAGGGGGCACAGTCCCAGGAGGCCCCCTCCTGGCTATGGGCCTGTCACTAGGCACCACCTGGAGGCTGGCAACCCTACAAGAAAGCTGATGAAATCAGGGTGCTGAATTCCAAAATGTACTGAAATGTTTACACGGTTTTGTCCATTCACAGTATATTGAAACACTATGTACTGGGGGAGAAGGCTGATCTTAATTGGTTTTGCAACACGTCTAATAAGTTACTTTCTTCCAGAACATGGTACCGTTATGGGACAACGAAAAGCTGGAAAGGACAAGAAGACCATGTAGCAGATCAAGAACTGCTTCTCTTAACCTTTTCTTCCTGGTCGTCTGTCTGGATTTGACGGTACCAAGGCCTGCAACTGATTCTTAGCCAACAAAGAGCTATGCTGCCTGTTTTGTTCTCTGGGTAAGGAGCCACAGTTTCTGCTCCCCACCCTGAGTTAAGAAGGGAGAGGTCACAGATCCCAGTTCTGAGCCGGAACTCTATAGTTAAAGGATTTCTGAGAGCAGAGCTAGAAAGATTCCTGCCCAAACTCTTAACAGAGTTATTACCAGTCAAAATAAACTATACTAGTAGATCACTGGTCTAACTCAATATAGCAGTGTCCAGCTGTACCTACTGCAACACATACAGATGGGTTTTCACTTAAGAGTTGCTTTAATTTAGTAGCTGTATGATGTGTTATGAGCTGTGGAGCCATACATCAGGATAATACATAAACAGAACAACAAAAAATGTTCCCACCTTGTTTCGTCAAGATTTGCTGGAAAGTAATGTAAGCTTTAGAAAAGCTTAAGCTCTGCAAATGTTTGTGGATCAAGAGCTGGGCTCTTTTTCAAACCGATGAAAGCCAAATATGAGTTGCGAGTGATCAGCTACAAATCCTTTTTAATCCAAATGTACACTGACAAACAAGAACGATGTAATGTACTGAGAACCGAGACGTTTTGAAGGCAACATCGTTTATTCAGTAGCACATTACAAGAGAGAGAGCACGCGGGCCGGGCCCCGCTTATATACATTGCCCGGAACTGCCCCCTCAACTGGCCAGGCCAATCCGGGTCAGTCAAACTTCCCGCCAAGCTCTTGATGGGCGGGGCATCTGGCGAGCTACATCCGGGGACCCGGGGGTCGCCTTCAGTAGCGGCCGCCATGCTGCAGAACAGCTTATGTTCAATACATAACAAACGACATCCATCTAAGACCCCGCAGAGCCGCTTCCAGTCGGAGCAGACAATACTGACTTCGGTGGTATGGACTCAGTAACATTACAAAACCGTACTATTCATCCTTAAAGCAATCGGAACGGCGTGGCATATCATTTTCATTTTTAGAATCACAAGGAATGCAAATATTAAAATGGTTTTGTAAGCCACACAAGCCTGCTTTGTGAGGCAGCCCTCTCTTTAACATAGTTTATTTATCAACAGCCTTTCAATTAAAAAAAAAAAAAGGCCCCAAAGCAGTTTACAGCAGAATAAAGCAAAATGCACCGTAAGTCAACTAAAACAGTAAAATTCAAAATAAAATCCTTTTGAAATGTAATAAAATGTATGCAGTAAATACAAATCAGTTCTGCAATAGTGCCACTCCCTGTCGCATGATATCTGATCAATAAATCAAGGCACATTGACAAATTGGCCTTCAGACCAATTTAGAAAGCCTTTAGTGGGAAGCAGCTGTTCTCAGTCCCTGGTGGAGGAAGTTCCAAAGTCTTTAGGGTTTAATAGGACAAAAGCAACAGGTTCTATAGGTCTGATGGCTGCTCTAAGCACCTGGAATTCACTTTCAGGAAAATGACGGGGGGTGGGGGGGGGGATATGTGGCGATGAGTATGGAAGGACATCTGAGCAGCAGCAGTTTTTATCTGACTGACAAGGAGCTGATCAGGATTTAAGGAAACAGGATTAATATCATGTTCATTTTACTATTGTGTGTCTCTATGTTTGCAAATAAACACACAACATAAAGCAGCAGTCTTCTTTCTTCCAAAGGAAACTGACCCAGCGAAGGCCACTCCAAAGGATCCACCTCGCCGGGAAAGCATAGTGGTTGTTTCAAAGCAACACCTACCAGAAATTTACAGAATTGAGAGAAAGCACCTCACTGCCAGTTTGGCCGCTGCATCATTATTAGGAAGATAATGTTCAGCTGCTAGGCCTGCCAACTCTAGGCTGGGAATTCCTGGAGATCTTGGGGTGCAGCCTGGAGAGGGGAGGAAGCTCAGCAGAGATACAACACCATAGAGTCATCCCTGGGAGCTGCAGGTTTTTTTCCAGGAGAACTGACCTCTATAGTCTGAAGACGAGTTGCAATTCCAGAAGAACTCCAAGTGCCCCCCCCCCCACCTTGAAGTTGGCAATTCTATCAACTGTCCATTTGTGTGCAAATGCTCTTGGCGGTTAAGGTGGCAACAGAGGCTAGAAAACAGCAGCCATACTTTCAAGGAAAAGAGGAACCAAGTTACTTACCAGCTCATGATTGCCTGTAGGCACGCAAGGCGTGGCGGCCTAATGGGTGAAAGAAAAAAGAGACCCAGCATTAGAATCTTCTTGTGCAATCACTAATGCAGAACTGCAGTGTAAGCATCATCAGGTTAATACGACCACCCCTCAGTACTCAGTCCTGCAAAGACAGAGTTGCTCCATTAGAAACTGTTCCCTCCCCAGAACTCCAAATAGTAGCTTGGGAAATGAGCCAAAGTTTTAAGAGACTCAAGAGCCCACTACAAGAGCCTGTCCTTCAGGAAAGACCAGGAGTTCTGGTATTTTGAAGCAAAAAGTGATTGATAGAGAGATGCTTAACATGGGCACTGCAGAAATTTCCAGTCTTTGGATTTCAGATTGGACTTGCTTATTTGTAACCAAGGAGGGGGCAGTTTAGCTATTTCCAGTTCTTTAGGCCCCATTGGTTCCTTGCCCAATGGAAATAACCTGTTAATGCTGTTTTCCACCCTTGCACAAGACTGCCAGGCTGATGTGTATGAAGCCCACAACTCAAAACAGCTGGACACTGTAGGAAGCAACTGAGACTGAGAGATGTTCTACAGTCCACTTACCCCATCTCTGCAGGAAGCAAACTAATGGGGTGGAAGGATTTATTTTACTGCCAATTAAGACTTATGTGCAAAGGCTTGAGCTCCAAAATCTGGAATGGAAATATTATCCTTGCTAGGCTTTGTCCAGATAGCTTGCCAATCATGCATCACATGTATTGCTCAAGAACCTGGGGGAGGGGGGCAACAGTTAAGAACCATATGTGGACACTTATTTCATACATTAGTCTATGTAGAGCTGATGTAGCGCAACGCAGTGCAGAAGTCGCCACAGATCAGTGTTTCACAAGAGAGACAAATACATACCTAGAGTCTCTGTTGTGTGTACAGTACTTGGTATCGTTCTGGAATAATGGGCAAATGTAGCATTCTATCAGTCTTTTGAGGTATTTTCAATGTTTTTCTTGTTTGTATAGTCTGCTTCTGCCTTAAAGACAGTTTTGTAGGCATTATTTTAGACCAGTGATATTCACTCAGTGGCTAAAAGCCAAATATGGCTTTTTGACAAGCCACCTGTGGCTCTTCTGTTCCCAAATGTGGCACCTACTCCATGTTCTAAGAAACTGGAGGTGGGCCTTATGGTTAGCAAGTGATTCCCATCTTGAAACAGACAGACTGGAGCATGGGTAATCTGCAAGCCTTCCTGAGATGTGGGCCTCATGCCAGGGATGGAACTAAAGAGCGTGTCCTCTCCAACAACCCCCACTCTTCTCAGCAGCCTCTGCACTCTCATCCCAGTACCTCAGCAGATGCCAGGTGAATAGCAAACTGGCCACAGAAAACAAAGTGAAATCACCACCACCACCACCACCACCACATGGCAGCTAGCCAGGGAAAGACTGAACTAGCCACAATCCAGTGGTGGTGGTTTTATTCCCATTTCTCTGTGACCAGTTTGCTTGCCTTTGGGTGACTTGGCAATCTCACTGACTTGATCTGATTTTCCTCATGCTGAGGAGAGAGTACAAAGGCAGCAGGTAAGTGTAGAACATACAGGCTTCTTGAAAAATAGATGTTTCAGAACACTGCTTGATGGTTCACAGGAAGCCTAAGCGCCCTTATTTCCTTTTTCTGCCTTCTCAGTCTCTCCCTGACATGAGGGGAAGCACCCCTGACCATCTAACTCTAACTTGAGGCTGCAAGATATGTGCCAGGCAGACAGCAAGAAGACAACGGGGAACCATAGAGTTGGAAGGGATCTCCATGGTCATCTAGTCCAACCCCCTGCACGATGCAAGAAATTCACAAAAACCTCCCTCCTTCAATGATCCTTGCTCCATGCCCAGAAGATGGCAAAAAAAAAAAAAATTCTCCAGGATCCCTTGCCAAAACAGCCTGGAGAAAAATTGCTTCCTAAACTCAAAGTGGTGACTGGCATTTCGCTGGGCATGTAAGAAGGGGCCCCAAAACTAAGCACTGATACAACCCTTCCTGTCATCCTTCTCATGATCTGCCCAAGTTCACAGAATCAGCTTTGCTGTCAGATGGCAAAGAAGGAAAGCCCACCACCTCCCAAGGAAACCTGTTCCACTGAGGAACCGCTCCGAAAACTCTTTTGATTTAATTTCAACCCATTTGTTCTGGTTCAATCTTCTGGGGTCACAGAAAACAATTTGGCAACATCCTCTATATGACAGCACTTCACATCCTCTATATGACAGCACCAAGCATGCTCCAGCAGTGGGAAGCCTGAGAGCTCTTTACTTCTGACTTCTTGCTCTCTTCCCATTGAAAGGCAGGGCAGGCTCCTTCAACTGCTGGCCAGTTCCAAGCACACAAAATCTACAGACAAAATATAGCCACTCTGCCCTTCCTTTCCTTGTAGAGCCAGTTGAGCACCTAGCTAGCCAGTGGAGTTGTTTCAGATGTCTTCTTAACACACACATACCACATATTTGCAAGATACGTTGTTAGTTTTCAATCCTATGCACATTTACCTGAAAGTAAATCTAACTGAACAGAGTGGGACTTGCTTCTCATCAAACATGTACACGTTGACAGTATCTTTATCATCCTTTGGTGGCTATGGGGCTTTAGTGGCTTCTACTCTGGGCGATAAAGAGGAAAAGGAAAGCTAGGAGGAACTCTTTGGAAATCGGGCTAACTTTATCATTAATATGTACATACATAAGTGTTGTCAAGTTACAAACAACTTTTGGCAACCCCAAGCAAGGGGCTTTCAGGCATTTGAGAAGCAGAACTGGTTTTCCCATTGCCTTCCTCTGCAAAGTCTTTACTGGTGGTCTCCCAACTGAGTTCCAGCCCCTGCTTAACTTCTAACGAGATTGGGCTATGCCATTCCAGCTTCCACCCATTAATATGTGCCTAAGGTAAAATATTTTTTATTTTTGAAATACAACTCATGTCCATACTGATTATATCAATGTTGTTGACATTATGTAGTCATAGAATAGGCTTAAGTAGGCTTGGAGAGCCAGTTTGGTGTAGTAGTTAAGTGTGAGGACTCTTATCTGGGAGAACCGGGTTTGATTCCCCACTCCTCCACTTGCACCTGCTAGCATGGCCTTGGGTCAGCCATAGCCCTGGCAGAGGTTGTCCTTGAAAGGGCAGCTGCTGTGAGAGCCCTCTCGGCCCCACCCTCCTCACAGGATGTCTGTTGTGGGGGAAGAAGGGAAAGGAGATTGTAGGCCGCTCTGAGCCTCTGTCCTTGAAAGGGCAGCTGCTGTGAGAGCCCTCTCCAGCCCCACCCACCTCACAGGGTGTCTGTTGTGGGGGAGGAAGGGAAAGGAGATTGTGAGCCGCTCTGAGACTCTTCGGAGTGGAGGGCGGGATATAAATCCAATATCTTCTTCTTCTTAACTCCCCTTCTCTATTTTCCAGGTAACAGTAGACCTTCCCCTCTGAGCTGCTATTAGCTATAGTAGGAGGAAAGACAGATACTAGTAGGGAAAAAAGACAGGGACAATATCAGTAACAGCTCCAGGGAATGAATTCTCTCAGGGAAAGAGCATTAGAAAAAGGACCAAACCCCTGTCTCCTCAGTGCAGGTGGTCCAAATCTGGACATGCTCTTGCTTTTTTAATGTTAAAGAAATTTTCAGGAACTCTAGTCATGGATCTCCCATGTAAATATGGTCCTGACTCTGAAAGGTCAGTTCTCGTTACATTTGTCCCTGCAAGAATCCTACAAGGTAGATTAGAGATGGTGACTTGCCCAGAACCACGCAATGAGCTTGAACTTTATCCTCTGACCCCCTCGCCTCCTAGCTGAGGGGGAAAAAAATCAATAACCTACCAAGGGCTTGTAAAAACCCATCATAAAATCGAGAGAGTTGGCCCCAACTTCACATCCATTTAATTAAACCCCCATGTTATGGAATATCTGTAGAAGAACAAAAAGAAGCAGGGAGAGTTTTTCCACGGATGCCAAGTAAACAGTCGGCCAGCCAAGTTCTCTTCCAAAGGTAATTACATGAGATGTTTTGTCCTTGGGAGGTGCTTTGTTAAAATGAACCGGTTCTGAGTCTTTTCCCCTTGCAGCAGAGAGATCGCTCACCACAGTAAGAGAGCAGAGATTCTTAACTGGGCCAAACACCCCACTAGGGGTCAATCTACAAACACAGATGGCACTCAGAACTTTAGAGGAAAAGGGGACTGGGGAATTTAGGCTGCTCCTTCTCCCCACTTTCAATGGCTTTGAAAGCTAACAGAGGATCACCGTTTCTAATACTGCTCACCCCACTTTGAGGATAAAATTCCGGATTGTAGATTTCTTTCCCTGGTGCTTAAAAAAGATAACATACATGGAGAGCAAACAGGAGTCCCCTCTCCCTGCTCAGGGCAAAATGAAACAAAAAATAAATATTCTTAATAACATAAGAAAGTCCTGCTGGATCAGACCAGTGGTCCACCTAGTACTGCAACCTATTTCACACCAGTCTACCAGATCTTGGAGGGCTGATAGACAGGATAGAGGCCAAGGCCTTCCCTTAATGCTTCCTCCTAACACTAGTATTCAGAGGTTTCCTTCTCCAGATTATGGAGATTACTTTTAGTTACCATGAGTAATAGCCATATATGGACCTCACCTCCTTTTAAAGTCATTCATAGTTGTGAAGAGAAGAGCGGGTTTTTTTTATACCCTGCTATTCTCTGTCCTAAGGAGTCTCAAAAGCTGCTTACAGTCACCTTCATTTCCTCTCCCCACAGCAGACACTTTGTTAGGTAGATAGGGCTGAGAGAGTTCTGAAAAAACTGTGATTGGCTCAACATCACCCAGCAAACTTCATGTGGAGGAGTGGGAAATCAAACCCAGTTTTCTGGATTAGAGCCCTCTGCTCTTAACCACAATGCCCCACTGGCCATCCCTTTATCCACTGGTCATAAATTCCATAACTTAACTCATTGGGCGTTTTCGCACTCACCTTAATCAGCAGTGACCCCCTCTTCACCGCGCAGGATCTGCGCGGATTTCGCACTAATTGCCGCGGAGCACCCGGAAGAGCCGGAAAGTCCCGGCGCTTTTGCGGCACAAACAGAAACCGCCAAAAACCAGTTTCCGTTTGCGCCGCAAAAGCGCCGGGACTTTCCGGCTCTTCCGGGTGCTCCGCGGCGATTAGTGCAAAATCCGCGCAGATCCTGCGTGGTGAAGAGGGGCGTCGCTGCTGATTAAGGTGAGTGCGAAAACGCCCATTGAGTAAAGGAGTGTTTCTTTTGTCTGGTTTGGATCTATTGTCAATCAATATCAGAGTGCATTCTGTGTTCTAGTATTATGGGAGAGGGAAATGTTCTCTCTATCCACTTTCTCCATCCCATGCATGATTTTATAAACCTCTATCAAGTCCCCCCATCATCTTTTTTTCTAATCTGAAAAGTCCCCTTTCACTTCCCTTTCCTTCTTTTCTTCATGAGACTATGTGTGATGAGCTTCCAAAAAGAAAACAACAGAGTGGGCACTATAATAACAACACAGATAATGGAGAAACAGTGCCAATCAAGCTCAGATAAAAATGAGCATGTTTGAAGGTTGGTGGGAAATTCCTGGAGATTCTGTGATGGACTTGAGGAGCGCATAGAAGTTAGGGCTTCAGAGTGGGGGTCTGCCAGATCCAGGTTCCTAATGTGGAAGTTGAATGGTTAATTTCAGACCAGTCAGATTTCCAGCCTAACCTGCCTCACAGGGTTGTTGTTCAGATCAAAGGAGAAAGGAGAGGAGAATGATGTAAGATGCTTTAGTACCTCCTCCCATGGAGAAAGACTGTCCTTTCCTATGTAGAGGCTGCAGGGAGGGGGAAGACGATGGAAAGCTGAAGTCAAAGGGATGGATAAAGGGAATGAGATAGGGTTGGCAACTCCAGGTTAGGAAATTCTTGGAGATTTAAGGGGTGGGGCCTGGAGAGGGTGGGGTTTGAGGAGGGGCGGGATCTCAGTCAGGTACAATACCATTTCCTCCTGGGAAACTACTGTTGCCAATCTCTAGGTGAGGGATAGAAAACAATCCGAGAGAGGTCACTATAATGGATAACACAACAAAAAATGCAAGCTAGTGACCAATTTACTAAGAAGTATATAGAAATCAGTCCAAATGTCCAAAACATGTATATTCACGTTCCAAAGTAGTGTGGTGACAAGCCAATCGATTAAGTACTTGTTTCTTTCCAGTCTTCATCAGACCTGGGACCAATATTGATTCAATTATACAGATTTTTTACACAATTTTCAAAAAAGAGGGACGCGGAGCGTCTCCAGCAGCAATTTCACCTCAGCTACAGCTTAGCACAAGAAGCCACATACTGAGCTGTAGCCGAGGTGAAATTGCTGCTGGAGACGCTCCGCGTCCCTCTTTTTTGAAAATTGTGTAAAAAATCTGTATAATTGAATCAATATTGGTCCCAGGTCTGATGAAGACTGGAAAGAAACTCTAGGTATTCCCATTCACCCTAGGTATGTATTTCTCTCTCTTGTGAAACACTGATCTGTTGTGTAATCTCTATCTATATAAATAAATGTTTCTTTGTCTGAAGTATGGATTTTGTCATAGTTTTTTTTCACTTGTGGCTTGAGGGACATTTGATAATACTGTTGCATACTTGGCGGGCAGTAGCATATCAAAGGTTAAGTCCTACTAAGGACAGAAAAAACTAGTTTCAACAATACTGAATTCCAAACAGTAGAGGGCATTGTCACATTGAGACTATGTGACAGCATGCAGGAAGGAGTACATCAAACCTGGAGCTGTTTGCAGGCCTTACTCTATTCTTCTGGGGAAAAAAACAGTCTTTTGGACAGGGCACTAGGAACCAAACACCCTAGACATACACAGCCAGGCAGGCTAAAATCCTCTGAACATCCTGTAGGTAACAGCTTAACCCAGCCACCGAGCCTAACTTTGAATCTGATCTAGTCTGTCCAGCTGCTTATTTGAGGGAAATTATTCCCTTCTCCCAACAAAAAAAAATTATTCGGTATGGCTCATTTTGGCAGCTAAACTGCTCTCTCTTCTGCCTGCAATTGTACACTAAATCTCCTCAGCAAGTAAATTTTCCCAGAATATTATCAAGCAAATTGCACTGTTGACCAAACCTATAATTTATTTTATAAAGCTTGTAGCAAAGAACTATTTTTTGACTCAACAGAGTCCCAACACTCAGCATTACTCTCTGTAACACAAAAACTGAATAATTCCCAAATCCTTCCTCAGTAGAACCTTACCTGGCCCTCCATCCCCTGCCAGTGGTCAGGGGGAACTAGGTAACTGTATGAGAGAGAACAGTGAAAGAAAATCAAGGAAAGCTTTTTTAAAAAGCTGCTTATTTGAATCATAGCCAACAAACCCAGTATCTTGCCAATTCAATTGCACATGATTATGATTTTAACTCAGTTGCTATGGTCTAAAGAAGCACTGTCAATAGAGAGAAATGATGATCAAGATCGTCCTTGCTGTAATCAGGAATGAAATTGCATTTTTGTGGTTCAGTTCAGGGCTGAACAAACTGAACCACGAACCAATAAGACAGTTTGTTTACCGAATTGGTTCATAATGTTTGTGAGCCTTTTAAAGTGTAAAGTTCTGCTTTTTGCTCCCCATGGCTTTTCACAGGGAGCAGAAAGCAGGTGTTTCAAACAGCTGAGCAGTGGGGACCACTGATTAGCCATTTGGTTTAAATGGCTCCAAGACATTTTTGAGAAAAGCAGAAAGCAGTAGCTTAAATGGCTTGGAGCCATGTGGAAACCCCTGCTTTCTGCTCTCCATGGCTTTTCGTGGGGAGCAGAAAGCAGTGGTTTAAATGGCTCTGAGCCAAACAACTGTTTTTAATGAAGAGGCATGAACTGCATCAAAATTAATGAAGTCCATATACAATTAATGGAGTTCATGTTCAATGCTTCGTAAACCACAAACCAGCCAAAATTTGAAATGAACTTTAGTTCATCCACTGGTTTGTGCCCATCCCTCCATGTGACCGAACAGAAAAATGCAGATGTGTTATTCTGTTAAGTAGCGAAGTACCTTTAAATATAGATCTGTTCTGGCAATTACAAACAACAGTTAAAAAACAAATTTAACAGGATATGCCCTCTGCATATACTGGTAAATGTACTTTTTAACTTTTTTTAAAATAGCAGAACAGATTAATACAAGAGACGTGACCATCTGCCAATACCTGAAATCATCCAAAATTTCCAGTTTGACAGCACAAATTTCAAATACATTTCTCTCCTCAAAAATTGCACTTTAAGAGTGTTAGACATTTTGGTATCTATCACTTATTTTGAAGTGCCCTTAAATACAACACCTGAGACTCCATCAACTGTTGCTACGTACTGTTACACGTTATATACTATTTCTATATGTTATATAATACATGCTGTATACTATTACTATTAAATGCCATACGAAAGTAATGATTATTACTATTACTATCTAATATTGTCTGATACATTATTATAAAATGTATTACAATACTATATTCTAATAGCAAAGAATTGCTATTAGAATACTATATTCTAATAGCAAAGGAATTAGGCTTGCCACTTGGCCAAAGAAATATGGGGATCCCAAGCATATGTAAATAAAGTATTTGCAAACACCACAAAGGAAAAAAAACCATCAAATATTTAGTATTTTAGTATTTTTAAATCACACTCTTGTAATAATAATAATAATTTTAAATAATACTTATTAATAAATAAATATTAATAATAAATTTAAATAATACTTATTACTATGTATAGACTATAACAAAATTGAGTTGGTGGTCACAACCCGAAGAGATCCTGCAAATTCTCAATACACAGTTTCTAAGCTGAGATTATAACAGAGTATCATCAACCGTTTACAGTTTACAAAAGTGTTTCTATGCACTTTAAACCAATGACAATACAATTAGCACTGCTTACAGGTAACCAAATAGGTACTGCCGTGCACAGGAAAGCAAAATATATGGCAATAGTAAAGCCTTCCAGTCAGCTCCTCCAAAGTTCTCAACAATAATGAGTCCATAGACTTCTAAATCAGTTCCAAATGCTGAGGAAGAGGAAGCACGCCGTGGAGATAAACTGTCAGCTGAACGCCTCTCCTAGGTAATTTATTAGACGTTTCAAACATTACCTTCTTCCAAAAAGCAGCTCAATAATGGAACCTGATTTCCAACGCATTCATTTGGCAACAGCTCAAAACTTTCAACCAAAATCACAGGGTTCTTCATAGAGCATAATGCAAAATTGATCTGTGGGTATCTGCGGCTCTGGGGAGGAGGTGCGGTTTTTTTAGGTAACCAAATTTTCAGCATAGGATCCGGTGCCCAGGGCTGGCGTTTATTGAGGAAGACTCAGCATGGGTTCTGCAAGGGAAGATCTTGCCTCACTAACCTGTTGCATTTCTTTGAGGGGGTGAACAAACATGTGGACAAAGGAGACCCGATAGATGTTGTTTACCTTGACTTCCAGAAAGCTTTTGATAAAGTTCCTCATCAAAGGCTCCTTAGAAAGCTTGAGAATCATGGAGTAAAAGGACAGGTCCTCTTGTGGATCAAAAACTGGCTGAGTAATAGGAAGCAGAGAGTGAGTATAAATGGGCAGTCTTCGCAGTGGAGGACGGTAAGCAGTGGGGTGCCGCAGGGCTCGGTACTGGGTCCCATGCTTTTTAACTTGTTCATAAATGATTTAGAGTTCGGAGTGAGCAGTGAAGTGGCCAAGTTTGCGGATGACACTAAATTGTTCAGGGTGGTGAGAACCAGAGAGGATTGTGAGGAACTCCAAAGGGATCTGTTGAGGCTGGGTGAGTGGGCGTCAACGTGGCAGATGCGGTTCAATGTGGCCAAGTGCAAAGTAATGCACATTGGGGCTAAGAATCCCAGCTACAAATACAAGTTGATGGGGTGTGAACTGGCAGAGACTGATCAAGAGAGAGATCTTGGGGTCATGATAGATAACTCACTGAAAGTGTCAAGACAGTGTGCGTTTGCAATAAAAAAGGCCAATGCCATGCTGGGAATTATTAGGAAGGGAATTGAAAACAAATCAGCCAGTATCATAATGCCCCTGTATAAATCGATGGTGCGGTCTCATTTGGAGTACTGTGTGCAGTTCTGGTCGCCGCACCTCAAAAAGGATATTATAGCTTTAGAGAAGGTGCAGAGAAGGGCAACTAGAATGATTAAAGGGCTGGAGCACTTTCCCTATGAAGAAAGGTTGAAACGCTTGGGACTCTTTAGCTTGGAGAAACGTCGACTGCGGGGTGACATGATAGAGGTTTACAAGATAATGCATGGAATGGAGAAAGTAGAGAAAGAAGTACTTTTCTCCCTTTCTCACAATACAAGAACTCGTGGGCATTCGATGAAATTGCTGAGCAGACAGGTTAAGACGGATAAAAGGAAGTACTTCTTCACCCAAAGGGTGATTAACATGTGGAATTCACTGCCACAGGAGGTGGTGGCGGCCACAAGTATAGCCACCTTCAAGAGGGGTTTAGATAAAAATATGGAGCACAGGTCCATCAGTGGCTATTAGCCACAGTGTATGGAGCACAGGTCCATCAGTGGCTATTAGCCACAGTGTATGTGTGTATATAACATTTTTTGCCACTGTGTGACACAGAGTGTTGGACTTGATGGGCCGTTGGCCTGATCCAACATGGCTTCTCTTATGTTCTTATGTTCTTAAGTAGGTGGCTGTCTTGGGCGCCCCCTCTCTCCATGCAAAGTCCAGGGTGGACACGACAGCGAGCGCGCTCAGAGTAGGCTGGCTTTGAGCATGCCTGTTCCCCTGACTCTTCCCCCTAACATGCCCCGGCTGTCTCTGAGCATGCCCACTCCCTCAATTCTTCCCTCTGACAAGCCCAACCTGGGCTCTTCTGAAGCCTTCCGAGGCTCGTGTCAGTGAGCACGCTCAGAGCCAACTGGCTCTGAACGTGCCTGCCCCCTGACTCTTCCAAATAGTCCAATTCTTCCGAAGAGTTTTGGAACAGTCTGGGGGGCATGGCAGTCTGGGGGGCCTCAGGAGGCTTTGGAAGAGTCCAGGGTGGACATGTCAGCAAACACGCTTAAAGCCAACTGGCTCTGAGTGTGCCCGCCCCTCGACTCTTCCAAAGAGTCCAACTCTTCCGAAGAGTTTTGGAACAGTCTGGGGGGCATGGCAGTGACGTCATTGTGTCCAGGGGGCATGCACGCTTTGCGCACATTAAACGGGGGGCAGACATTCGAGGTTCGGCCTAGGGACATGGGCACCCCTAGCCCCGAGCCTGCCGGTACCTTTCCTCAAAACGCCCCTGTTTCAAAAAAAAAAAAATTGGACCAGAGGGTCCAATTTTATGATCCTCAAAAGAAGGTGCCTCTATCCTTCGTTATTTCCAAATGGAGGGAAGACATTTAAAAGGTGTGCAGTTCCTTTAAATGTGATTGCCAGAATTCCCTTCAGAGTTCAATTGTGCTTGTCACAGCCTTGTTCCTAGCTCCACCCCAAAATTTCCTGGCTCCACTCCCAAAGTCCCCAGATATTTCTTGAGTCAGACCTATCAGGAATGGATATTTTTGTATTCTTAAATGTGGTGACTGGAGCAGTGAACAGGCAAGGTAGATCTTTCTACAAACATGAAAAGCACTCTAGGTTTTCAGGAAAAAAAATACGAAATCTTTAAAAAATTAAAAATACATTTTGCAGCTTACAAAATCCATAAATGATAAAAGGAGCACCCAAAGCTTTAAGCAACAGATTCACTCAGTGGCTTTTGCTAGGCAACCACAGTATTCCAGGCTTGTTTCTGTCAGCAAAAAGGCAGGGGGAGAGGGCAAGGCCCTTTCCAGGCCTATTTTGGCATTTGAGGGGAAACTCATTGGGGCTAGGCCTGGCTGGCGTTGCCAGCTCCAGGTTGGAAAATTTCTGAAGATTTTGGGGTAGAGTCTGAGAAAGACAGGGATTGGAGAAGGGAGAGCTAAATACAATACAATAGAGTCCACCCTCCAAAGCAGTCATTTTCTCCAAAGGGATAGACTTCTGTTGTCTGGAGTTCAGTTGTAATTCTGGGATATTTCCAGCTCACTTATGGAGGCTAAATACAAATATGCCAAAAAATATTGTGCAAATCACACTCTTAAATAGTTTGTACAAATTAAATATATTATGAAGAACATACAAAGGTTATCATAAATTCAGAACATTTTAGCAAAACAAAAGTCTCAAATGTAATATTTCAGGGAGGACCCCTCAAAGTCTCTTAATTTAACAAAGAGAGACTGAGACTCATCAACAAAGTTCCAAAGGCGCCTCCGTTGCTTGTTGGTTTCCGAAGGAAAAATTCTTGCCTTCACACAACCACCGGTTTTTAATTGTGTTCCGCTGCTCCTGCAGCTTCCTCATAAGCCAACTGAAATTTCCAGCCAAGGTCTCTCTCAAATGCCCATTTCAGTATCTTAACTGTTGGCTTATGAGGAAGCTGCAGGAGCAGAGGACCATGCGCCTTTCCAGCTCCGGAGGCTTCAGTCTCCGATTGAAAGGCTTCCTCTTGGGATGGGGTGTCTGTGTTACTTTGAAGAAGTTGGCAGCAACTCGTGAGTAGAGAGGCCAATCCCTCGCTCCAGAGTCGCCAGAAACGGGGGGGGGGGAGGGAAATGTCTGCTGAGCACTTAATTATTCCCTATGTGGAGATCGATTCTCATAGGGTATAATGGGGAATTGATCTAGAGGTTTCAGCTGTTTTTTGAGGTAGAGGCACCAAATTTTCAGTATCGTATCTAGTGCCTCTCCCCAAAGTACCCCCCAAGTTTCAAAATGATTGGACCAGGGGGTCCAATTCTATGAGCCCCAAGAGAAGGTGCCCCTATCCTCCATTATTTCCTAAGGAAGGAAGGCATTTAAAAACATGTGCTGTCCCTTTAAATGTGATGGCCAGAACTCCCTTGGAGTTCAATTATGCTTGTCACACCCTTGTTCCTGGCTCCACCCCCAATGTCTCCTGGCTCCACCCCCAAAGTCTCCTGGTTCCACCTCCAAAGTCCCCAGATATTTCTTGAATTGGACTTGGCAACCCTATCCTGGAGGAACAATCAAACCTACCGAAGTATGTAGACATTTCCAGGTCTTTGCAGTTCTAGAAAACTGCCCAGTCTATTCTGGGTTTCCATTACGGTTCCAACCTCCAGGTGGGGCTTAGAGATCTCCTTGAATTATAACTGATCTTCAGACTCACAGAGATGGCAGCTCTGGAGGATGAACATTATGTCATTATACCATGTCGAGGCCCTTCCTGCTGCCTTCCCCAGCTACCCCCCCCCCCCAAAAAAAAAATCTCCCAGGATTTCCCAATCTGAAGCTGGTAACCCTAGTTACCATGTAAGAGAAACTATTTGTGAACAGATTACATTTCTTATGACAAATCACTAAAAGAATGTCTGAAGACAGTACAAGAACAGAGAAAACAACACAAGGAAGAGCCCTGCTAGATCAAACTACTGGGCGATCAAGTCCAGTATGCCATTTCACACAGTGGTAACTAGTAGCCCTGGAATGCCAGAACAGAGGCTAAGGCTTCCCTTCAGATTGCCTCTTAAAACTTGCATCCACATTACTGGTAGATATGGGGGGTCCCTTTAGTCACCATGGCTAGTAGTCTCTGAATATAAGAAAAGCCACGTTTGATCAGGCCAACGTTCCACCCAGTCCAACACTCTGTCACACAGTGGCCAAGAAAACCCGGTGCCATCAGGAGGTTCACCAGTGGGGCCAAGACACTAGAAGCACTCCCACGGTTGCCCCCCCCCCCAAGCACCAAGAATAAAAAACATCACTTGTTCCAAACAGATATTTCCATCTATACCTTGTGGCTAATGGACTTCTGCTCCATATGTTTATCCAATCCCCTCCTGAAGCTGTCAATGCATGTAGATGCCGTAGCCTCCTGTGGCAGTGAATTCCATGTGTTAATCACTCTTTGGATGAAGAAGTACTTCCTTTTATCCATTCTAACCCGACTGCTCAGCAATTTAATTGAGGGTCCATGATTTCTTGTATTGTGAAGAAGGAAGAAAAGTACTTCTTTCTCTGCCTTCTATATCCCATGCGTAATCTTGTAAAACTCTTATCATGTCACCCCTCAGTCGTCGTTTCTTCAAGCTAAAGAGCCCCAAGTGCTTTAACCTTTCTTCATCGGGAAAGTAGTGCTCCAACCCCTTAATCTTTCCAGTTGCCCTTTCCTGCACTTTTTTCCAATGCTATAATATCTTTTTGGAGGTGTAGTGACCAGAACTGTACACAGTATTCCAAATGAGGTCACGCCATCGATTTATACAGGGGCATTATTATGGCCGGTGCGTGGGAGTAGGCCAAGTAGGTGGCCACCTAGAGCGCCACCTGGCCTAGAGGACGCTGCCAAGCACCCCCCTCTTCCCACGTGCAGCGTATGTGCTCCTTGGAGCCTGCCTTCCCCAGTGGGAAGCAGCGGACGGTGGCTGTGCAATGTGCTCCTCGGAGCCTGTCAGAGATAAATTAACCAATTGTAAAAGCTGAAGAAGAGCCAATTACAGTTTCTAAAAAAATGGCTCCTGTTGAAGTTCTATGCTGCCACTCATCCTTCCTACTCTACTTTAACAGAGCCATGGGGTGGGAGCCATAACTCAGTGGTAGAGCATCTTTCTCGCATGCACAAGGTCTTGTCACTGGCGCCTCCAACTCAAAGGATCAAGCAAAATGGTCGTGAAGGTCTTGGCCCTGGCACCTCCAGCTAAAACGATCAAGTAGTATTCTTACAATTTGTATTGCTTAATCTCACAAAAAAAATAAAAAAATTAAAATAAAAACCTGTAAATTAAAAATGTAAATAGTTCCAAGTTTCTCCATTTCTCCTACAATTCTCTGGTTTTATTTATATATATATATATATATATATATATATTTTGGGGGGTGGATGCTCGTGGGCAGCTTACCTAGGGCACCAAAAACCCTAGCACCAGCCCTAGGCATTATGATACTGGCTGATCTAATAATCCCCAGCATAGCATTGGACTTTTTTTACTGCAGTTGCACACTGTCCCGATATTTTCAGTGAGTTATCTACCATGACTCCAAGATCTCTCTTGGTCAGTCTCCACCAATTCGAGCCCCATCAACCTGTATTTATAGTTAGAATTTTTGGCTCCAACGTACATTACTTTGCACTTGACCATGCTGAACCTCATTTGCCACATTGATGCCCACTTGCCTAGCCTCAACAGATCCCTTTGGAGTGCCTCACAATCCTCCCTGGTTCTTACCACTCTGAACAATTTAGTGTCATCCACAAACTTAGCCACTTCGCCGCTGACTCCCGACTCCAAATCGTTAATGAACAAGTTAAAAAAACATCGGACCCAGAACTGAGACCTGTGTGAGCCTCTGGCGGACCTATCTGCTATGAATCTGTCTAATCTGTAAAGAGAAATGGATGTTAGCAGCCTAAGAAACAAAATGGATGAAGAAAAGTAGAATCTTCCATCTTCCCTTGAATTAGTTAGGCTTTCAAACCTGAGCACAGCAAATTTAGAGACGCTGCTCGTAACTAGTTAGCCAGTAGCACTGAAAACACCTAACAAAGAATCTTTCCCTTGCTTCGACTCTCTAGACTATTTGCTGCACCTCCTCAAAAAATGTCTTTGTTAATTCATCAAATGACCAAAGAAAGATCGCAAGGAAATGTTTACTCTCCCCTTTACATGTTGTGCCCTGCCAATCAGACCCACATTCCTGCATTATTGTCCCACTAAGGGCTAAGAAGAGGTTTTCCCACTCCTAATTATTTGATCTGCCTTCCCACCCAAGGGCTCCCTTCATGCCTTACTGTTCCTTCGCCAGCACTGCACACATTCCAGGGGTTGTGTTTGTGTTCTCTCTCTGTTTTGTTATGGGTAGAGTGGTTGTGGCTTTTTTTTTTTATTCTAATGGAGAAATGCTACCATAAAAGGACCTTCTCCTAGCCTTCAGGGCTGGCCCTGATCCACAGAGTGCAAGGAATGTTCTGCTTGGACCCACTTGTGAGTTACAAGCAGGGAGAGATTTTGGCTCTGAGAAGATAGTTTATTTACGCAGCTTCTCCAGGCAATTGCATGGGGGTGGGGGAGAAGGACCAATGTTTTAGAAGCACCCTCTTCAACTCCAGCAGCACCCTTGAAATAACCTCATTTGGGAACAGAAATAATATCTTCTATCGCACACCATGATTTGTGTAGTTATACTGTGGTACAACAATATGGAACCTGGAATGGTGAAAGTGGTCAGCAGTCGTTTTAGGAGAGGCAAAGCAAATCACATCTTCACAGTACACAGAGTTGTTAGATTTAAGTCACTATCAAAAGATGTTGCAATGGTATTTTTTAAGGATTTGGCAAACAAGACATCCATAAATAGCAATTAGCTATAGCTAATACCTAGTAGTCTCCAAGATGTATTGGTGGGGGAGAGGGTTGCTGAAAGTAAAAAAAGATATTGGCTGGAGGAGACAGAAGAAGAAGACTGCAGATTTATACCCCGCCCTTCTCTCTGAATCAGAATGGCTTACAATCTCCTATATCTTCTCCCCCACAAGAGGCATCCTGTGAGATGGGTGGGGCTGAGAGGGCTCTCACAGAAGCTGCCCTTTCAAGGACAACTCCTGCAATAGCTATGGTTGACCCAAGGCCATGCCAGCAGGTGCAAGTGGAGGGGTGGGGAATCAAACCCGGTTCTCCCAGATAAGAGTCCGCACACTTCACCACTACACCAAACTGGCTCTCTTCCTCCCCAACAGACACCCAGTGAGGTGGGTGGGGCTGAGAGGGCTCTCACAGCAGCTGCCCTTTCAAGGACAACCTCTGCCAGAGCTATGGCTGACCCAAGGCCATTCCAGCAGCTGCAAGTGGAGGAGTGGGGAATCAAACGCGGTTCTCCCAGATAAGAGTCCGCACACTTCACCACTACACCAAACTGGCTCTCTTCCTCCCCCACAACAGATACCCTGTGAGGTGGGTGGGGTGGAGAGGGCTCTCACAGCAACTGCCCTTTCAAGGACAACCTCTTGTCAGGGCTATGGCTGACCCAAGGCCATGCCAGCAGGTGCAAGTGGAGGAGTGGGGAATCAAACCTGGTTCTCCCAGATAAGAGTCGCACACTTCACCACTACACCAAACTGGCTCTCTTCCTCCCCAACAGACACCCAGTGAGGTGGGTGGGGCTGAGAGGGCTCTCACAGCAGCTGCCCTTTCAAGGAAAACCTCTGCCAGAGCTATGGCTGACCCAAGACCATGCCAGCAGGTGCAAGTGGAGGGGTGGGGAATCAAACCCGGTTCTCCCAGATAAGAGTCCGCACACTTAACCACTACACCAAACTGGCTCTCCAGAGGATGGAGGTTGTAAAGATGGAAAGAAGAGCTGAGAGTGGGGCACATGAGTGAAGGTGTGAGGAAAAGGAAGAAGATCAACTAACAGAAGCAAATGCAAGGAGGTAGCATGAGGATAGTGCCCACTGGGGGAGGAAGGCTTCTGCTTCCTTGTGAGTCCTCCTGGGCTGTCCATTTGATGATCTATAACATGGAAGTGGGGCCTGAAGGACCTTGTATGAGAAAGGGGGACAGATGGTCCAGCTCATCTGGATTTTTTTTTTTTTGTAATAAACGCACACACCACAAACAGCTTGTGTACAACCCACATGCACAAACACAAGAAAAACTTGGCCTCTGTCCATGAGGGAATGTGGTCCGTATAATCTGTGCCTTTAGATGGCTTGATTCCATGGAATTTTGTTAGCCTTAGACAGAACATTATATCAACGGGGAACTTCAATTCTTGAGATTCCACAAGTAAGAATTTAAAACACAAGAGTGCTTTTTTTTTTTTGTATAACGTTCATTTTAGGTTTGCTTATTTCTACTCCAGTATTTGTGAATTCATAACGCATTCGTTTCATATTTGTACAATCAGGAATAAGCAAGTTGTTCACTTGTCGCTGGCACACAAATGTCATGTATACGATGGCTGTGGAATACAGAGTCTGCTCAAACCTTAATGAATTGATTGATTAAAAATCAATAGATCTGCAATGGAATTATTTCTGAGCGAGAGAGGAAAACGGATGGATGCATCGGGTAAGAATCCAAAAAACAAAGAGGAATTCTAAATACCCTATACATCTTTGCAAAGAACCCCAATGTACTAACTAGCCTGTTCAAAGTATCTTGTACCAGAAGTCAGGCCAGGCAGAGTTGTCCAGTCCAAAGGGCAGAGTCCTAGAATTCAGGAAAGACAAGGTCATTCAGTGCAAAGATCAGGGTTCCAGAAGGCCAGGTAGGTCTCCCAAGCTCCCAGGCTGGGCGGGGTTCTCCTGCTCTGGAGATCCCTAACCCACCAGCCCACAGTGGGCTGGCAGAGGGATCCCCTCCTGACACTGCTGGCACCTCTGGAAAAGCTTCCGAGAAAGCTTTACCAGATGCTCTAGCAATTTGGGAGGAAAACTCTACGGTACCAAGTAACAAGCAGGATCTCCACTTATGTTTATGGGGGTTTTTCCCTCAGAAGAACTCTCAAATGAATCAGGCCTTAATTAATGAAATGGATTTTATTAATAAAAGTTGCAGAAATACAAATAAAAACTTATCAGTAGAAGATTCTATGGTACCATAGAGCAGGGGTGGCCAATGGTAGCTCTCCAGATGTTTTTTGCCTACAACTCCCATCAGCCCCAGCCAGCATGGCCAATGGCTTGGGCTGATGGGAGTTGTAGGCAAAAAACATCTGGAGAGCTACCGTTGGCCATCTCTGCCATAGTTTCCCTCCCAAATTGCTAAAACATCTGGGGAAAACAGAGTTTTCCAGGAAGCACCTAGAGCAACTGGTGCATGATGTCACCGGTGTGATGATGTCCCTTGTGAGTGTCGTCATCGCGCCACTCACACTGTGCATGCTGGAAAAAGTCCCCAGCCAGAGGCCATTGGGGACTTGGCAACCCTAAGGCCAGGCTAGGCAGAGTTGGTGGCTGAGCACCTATCATACATGTTGTGTCCATGCCTAACAGCCTCCTTGACTAGTTTTTATAGACATACGCTTAAGGGTCATGCTTGCAGCCGGCTGATCAGGACTAATTCTGCAATCACTCATCTTATCAGCAAGCAGCTGGCATTAGGCCAGGAGGTACGTACCTTGCTGTCTCTCTTGAAGCTCTGTTCTTAGCCTCCGCCTGCGGCACTCTATATAGGAGGGCTGGAAATTACCAACTGAGTTTCACCTGTTGAGTCAGGGATGGAGGGTGTCTGTGGCTCTGCACCAGCTGTTGACTGTGAATCCTAACAAGCCTGAAGCTTATCTTCCTGCTTGCCAGCTTCTGCTGACTCAGAGATGGCTACATCGCGATCCTCCCAAAGAGTAATTAATATATGGAATTCACTTCCACATGACGTGGTGGTGGCTACAAGCATAGATAGCTTCAAGAAGGGATTAGATAAACATATGGAGCAGAGGTCCAGCAGTGACTATTAGCTGTAATGTATGGATAGAATACTATATTTGGAGCAGTGTTGTTTTGTATTCTTGGTACTTGGGAAGCAACAGTGGGAGGGCTTCTACAGTCTGGCCCTGCTGGTGGACCTCCTGATGGCACCTGGTTTTCTTGGCCACTGTGTGGACTGTATTGGACAGGATGGGTCATTGGTCTGATCCAACATGGCTTCTCTTACGTCCTTATGTTATCTTCTCCTGAGCAGTCCTTGCTATTTCTGAGCCCTGGCTGACTTATGACACCTAATGAGTTTTTGAGCAATGCCTGCACAGAGGACCTAGAGATGATATATAAAATAATATGCATATATAACTTCACATTCCCATAGTACAAAAGCTCACTATGCTCAGCCATTTCATGTTTTCCCCTGGGTCCCGGAGCACAGAGAACTGAGCATAAGATTTCTGTAATGAATGTCAATAAATCAAAAGTAGGTTTGCAACTTACAGATACACACCTGAATAGCATACTCAAGATTGCTACAGCACAGACACTGTCTCCAGCTTTTGATGTAATAATTCAGAGCAAGAGGTGTCAGTTATCAGAGACTGTCAAATAAACAAAATATCGCAAGCATGCTAACGTTTTAAGCACATTTTATTTTAAATCAAAATATTTAATTCTGTTTGCGCCCTTTATAAAGTTTATATCCCTGCTATCTGGCATTCGATTTTATGACACACATGGCCCAGCCTGACAAACTCTCATTTATGACAAATATGTTCAACACCCCTAGTTGAGAATGTATTCTCTTCTCCTTTACAAAAAGATTACTCTAGATCTAGCACTGGTCCAAGCAAGTACCAGACTTGCCCTAGCGAACTTCTGCTTGCTTCCTCAAGTGTTAGCACTAGGATATGAGGCACTTCCACTACACACATGTTCTTTCTCCAGTAGCCTGACTTTATTCACATGTCCCAAAATGGCAAAGTTTCTTCACATGCTTCATATTTTATTCATTATTTGGACTTCCACGCCGCCCTTCCCTATACACAGGGCTCAGGGCAGCTTACATCAAAATGAAATACAACAATATTAAGTTGTTAGATCAACATTAAAAACAAAGTGCAGTTAATTAATTTAAAATTAAAGTTGCTCCCAAAACCTCCAATGAGCAGGTAAGGGGGGTAGGAGACCCACGAGTGCCAGACTACTCGCTGTCCTCAACCAAAAACCTGACAGAACATCTCTGCCTTACAACCGTTGCAGAAAGGTAGTAAATCTTGCAGAGCTTTGATATTCTCTGGCAGAGAGTTCCATCAGGCCAGGGCCAGGGCTGAGAAGGTCCTGTCTCTGGTCAAGGAAAGCCAGATTTCTCTCAAGCCAGGACCACCAGGAGATCTTTAGAACCTAATGCTCTTCTGGGAGCATATTGAAAGAGGGTTTACCAAAGGTATACAGGTCCCTGACGGAGAAGGGCCTTAAAGGTCCAAATCCAAATCGTTTATTATGATCAAAGATCAGCTATTTCAAAACAGTTAAAGGTCAAAAACAGCACCTTGACTTTGATTCGGTGCTCCACTGGCAGGCAGCGTAGCTTGCGCAGTACAAGATGGATAAGTGCTGTCTGAGGGGTCCCATACAGCCACATTCCGGAGCAGCTGGAGCTTCCGGATCAACCCCAAGGAAAGGCCTATGTAGAGTGAGTTACAGTAGTCTATCTGGAGGTGACCGTTGTGTGGATTACCATGGCTGGGTCAGAGTGGAACAGGTAGGGAGCCAGTTGCTGAGCCTGACACAGTTGAAAGAAAGCTGGCAACCTTTGTGACTCAAGCCTCCACTGGCAGGTTGGCATCCAGAGTCATGCCCCAGGTCCTGACAATTCGTGCCAGTGTCAGGGTCACTCTGTCAAGAATTGATAGTTGGCAACCCTGAGCCTGCCTGGCGGGGAGGGCGGAATATAAATAAAAAGTATTATTATTATTATTATTATTATTATTATTAACCCAACCATGGCCCGCCTCCACCCAGTCACAGAACCTCCATCTTACCTGGAGCTTCAACTGACTATGCGTTAGCCATCCAACCATGACCTCCAAACCCTCGACTAAATTCACAGGGACAGTATCAGGTCAGCCGCCCGTCAACAGAAATAGCTGGGTGTCATCAGTGTACTGATAGCACCCTAGCCTGAAACTCAATTTACATTAAAAAAAAAAGAACCCCTGTCAAATAGCGGCACCCAAATCTACCGTCTGCAACAAACTGATGTAGCCACTAAAGGAATGGAACTCACTTTGATCATGACCTCTCCTTAGCTATCTGTTAACTGTGTTCACCCTTTGTTGCCTATCTTAGTAATGGCCTCAGCAAATCTTCAAATAAAAACTCCCTGTAATCTGCACTTCACCAAAAGCTCTCCGGCATCCGCGGCACTCTTTATTATTGGCCCAGCATGAAAGCCACGGTGCGCATGGAATCCATCAGCCCGCAAGCCAAACACAGAACACTGTTGATAGCGCACCAGGCTTATATTCCAGGACAGGAGAAGTGAATTATGAAGCAAAAGAAACAGTGGAAGGATTGGCACAAAGGATATGAGCTAAAATAATGAGGGAGGCACACTGAGCAGTACCAGATAATCAGGGGAGACAGCTGCATAAAACAGCACATGCATCTGCACTGGATTGACATCTCCTCTCTAGGGCACAGCAAAACAATGTAGAGATTTTAAAATCAGAATGATCACAGAAATCATCTGGCCTAACCCCACATATAGCACAGTACAGAAAAGTTGTGTGTGGGGGGGGGGGGTGTGTTTGTAAGCAAGCTTTCCCCGCCCCTCCAAAAGGATGAATAGTAACTCGCACAATCACTTAATGGAAAACATATATTAGATTAATTCTGACTTTGGTCTGTGTGCGGGAAGGAAGGGAGTATGTGTGTGTCATGCTATGAAGTTATGCCTTTTCCCTCTAGTTTTACAACTATTTAGATGTTTACACCCTGCTTTTGTCTCCAACGGGAACCCAAAGCAGCTTACAAAGCTGTTATCCCCTCTCCATTGTATCTTCACATCAACCCTGTAAGGTAAGCTAAGATGAGAAGGAGTGACTGGCCCAAGATCACCCAGCGAGCATCCATGGAGGTGAGGGACGGTGGCTCAGTGGCAGAGCATCTGCTTGGGAAGCAGAAGGTCCCAGGTTCAATCCCTGGCATCTCCAAAAAAAGGGTCCAGGCCAATAGGTGTGAAAAACCTCAGCTTGAGACCCTGGAGAGCCGCTGCCAGTCTGAGAAGACAAGACTGACTTTGATGGACCAAGGGGGGGTCTGATTCAGTATAAGGCAGCTTCATATGCTTCATATGGCAGAGTGGGGATTTGAACCTGGGTCTTCCAGATCCTAACCCAACATTCTAACCACTGCATAACATTGTGTCAGAAGTATTTTAATTCATGTTTGAGGCCTGCTAGCATGGACTCACAATTCCCAACATACCTTTGTTCTAGCTCTTACTTCACATTTCTTCAGACATGCATTCAGGAGTAACGCAGTTCTTCCCTCCCTCCCCCTATATCCACTCTAAAGATAGTGTCTCCCAAGCAGGATGGAAAACTACCTGCTGTCTGATGGGGGAGGAGGGTAATGATGGCCTCCCTGTCAGTTTTTTGATCTAGATTCAAGTGACTAGCCATGTTGGTCTGAAGCAGCAGAACAAACTTTGAGTCGAGTGGCACCTTTAAGACCAGCAAAGCTTTATTCAAGGTATATGCTTTTGTGCGCATTCAAAAAACGATGTTGGCCTTAAAGGTGCCACAGGACTCAAACTTTTTTCTGCCTTATGACCTGTACGTGCAGTCGCGACAAGTAGCGGTCAGCAATAAAAGCAAAATGTTCTGTTGAGATGCTTACCACCTATAGATCTAATAGTGATGGGTGGTCCCCATTTGCAGATCCTTAAACCCAGGGATCGAGACGACACTGATGTTAAATCTGTTGTTCTGCAAACTATGGGGAATCCTCAGGTTTGCTGAGAAATGGTAAAAAGTTTTTTAAAAAAAACACACGGGCATGCACAGACAATGCACTTACCAGTTGGGTTGGCAGAGGCAACTGCCACCACAGATGTCAACTATGGGTCCAACCACCATGGCAGAGGGCACCAGAAGCAGCTACAGGTGCAGCTGCTGCAGCAGAAGACTCCCGGAGCAGCTTGGATGCCACTACAGTAGACACCAGTCTAGATGCCACTACAGTAGACACTAAGAGAGGCTCCAAGCCAGCCATGCTGGCTTCACACTCTGAGAGGTGTACCCTGCCTGGCTGCCAGGATGGAGTGCTCTGGGAGCCCACTCCAAGTCCAGCTGCACAGCGGAGAATTCCAGGAGAGCCTCTGGGGCCAGCTGTGGCAGTGAAGGATGCCAGGAACCAGTCTGGGCTCAGAGCAGCTCCCAGATGCAGACACTGTTGCTGCAAGTGGGTGGTGAGGCCTGGAGTCGGGATGGGAGGGGGCGGAGAGGAGATTCCCCCCAAGAGTCTCCCAGGTCACCCACTTGTATATTCTGCTCCTCCCCGTTTTCTTAATTTCTAACTCCTCTTGATTCAGACCAACTTATTTTAGTTCCTTAAGACCAATGCAGAAGTACGGGGGGAAAAAAATAACCCAAATTATAAAGCATCGTGGGAAAATCCTACGTTAACATTGAAAGTTGAGTTGTGCGGGTGATGAGTTCACACTTGCCCTCACTGTGGTCCTTATGGCCACGCAGATGGAAAGGTGATTAGCGTGGATGCAGGGTAATGTGCCTGTGGTACGAGAATATCAGAGGTGCTCATGCTCTACTAGCAGCCCTTGGGAAGAGTCTACGTAGTTGCAACTTAATGTCAAGTTCTAATTGGTGCCCAAGCGCCACAGCTGTGCATAAACCTTGTGTTCAGAGCTGTCAGTGGACCCACCACACGATCAGTCTCTGGCTCAGATCACAGCTCCGCTAACCACCTTGCACTCTCTCGGTGCTTTATAAAGCTTTGAAGGCATGTTCCCTTGCCAATGGGGGCTGTGCAGTGCTGATGGAAAGCAGGCTCCGTGTGCCTAGCACATAACTCGCCAGAGTGCTGTGCTACTACTGTGATACACTACTGCTCATCTGGTTGGGGAACGCTGCCCGTAATTCTTATCCTCCCTTGCTTTGTGCCATTCCTGGAAAGTCAGCTTCAGCCGTGCTCCCATCTGTTCTTAACTTCTGATTCCTTTCCTTATATAGATTTTTTTCCCCCTTTAGCGTTGGGAAGGGAAGAAGAAATGCAAGGAAAGTATTGTCCCTGGGGGTCACGAGATGATGCCATCACCTGACTTTTTGAAGCTGTTTGGCTGGGAATGCTTAGGGAGTAAACCCGCAGCTGGAATAGGGCACGGTAACTGCTGCTTCTTTGTTTGCTAAGAAATGCTTCCTGTGGAGCCATGAAGAGATGACTGTTAGTCATGTACTGAGTGTTAGCGAAGCCTGGCATCCATGTTTCGAAGTGAGTACTAGCAGGAGGTTACGGAAAGCCTGCCTTTCTGAGGGAAAACTAAAAGAAGAAGAAGAAGAAGAAGAAGAAGAAGAAGAAGAAGAAGAAGAAGAAGAAGAAGAAGAAGAAGAAGAAGAAGAAGAAGAAGAAGAAGAAGATATTGGATTTATATCCCGCCCTCCACTCCAAAGAGTCTCAGAGTGGCTCACAATCTCCTTTCCCTTCCTCCCCCACAACAGTCACCCTGTGAGGTGGGTGGGGCTGGAGAGGGCTCTCACAGCAGCTGCCCTTTCAAGGACAACCTCTGCCAGAGCTATGGCTGACACAAGGCCATGCTAGCAGGTGCAAGTGGAGGAGTGGGGAATCAAACCCGGTACTCCCAGATAAGAGTCCGCACAACTTAACCACTACACCAAACTTAACCACTACACCATGTAAAAAAATTTAGAACTAGGAATAAGGGCCTGTTGTGAAGATAAATACAATGGGCTCTAGAAAGAGGCTCTGGGCAAGTGCCCCCCCTTGCTATCTTCCCACCCACCCAAGTGAAGGCATTCACTCCCCCCACCTTGGTGTCTTCCCACCCCCACCTCACCCCCCTCCAACATCCCCACCTCTTCCTCTCAACTACCCTTGCATCCTTGGCACTCCACTACTCCCCCCAACCATGATATAATATAGTGGGTTCCATGCAATGAAGAGGTGAGGAGGTAGTGATCATAGCTTTTTTTATTCTCACAGTTTGCAAGCCTAGCAAACACAGTCCCGTAGGTAGGCTGGCTTGTGATGATTCCGCGTGGACCGCCTGGGCTCGAGTGGGCAGAGGAGCAGTCACAGTTTCCATGGAGACAATCGGAGGGGCTGGTGATGCAGGGCTTCCAGATGGCAGTTCCGGGTTAGCCATGGTCGCCGGCTCTGGCTGAAGGGTGGGGGCCTGGGCCTCTGACTCGGCTGTGTCAGTGGGGGAAGGAGTCGGAGTGGCAGGCTGCTCACTGGAACAGTAGTCCTTGACCTCTTCCCCGGGGCCTCTTGTGACCACAAGTGGTCTATGTGCCACCTTAAAGTGGACCCACCCTCCGTAGTAACTTCATACATTACTGACCCGAGAACCCAGGCAACCCTTGCCGGAATCCATGCTGCCCCCCACAAAAAAAGTTCTTAGCCATGACCAGGTCCCCTGCATCACAGGGCACCCTGACTACCTCTGGTACCTCCTGGAGGTCCAAGGCCCAGTCGGGGTATAAACGGTCCAGTAAGGTGGACAACCATCAACCCATTAAGAGCTCCACCAGGTTGTGGTCAGTGGTAGTAGAGGGGATAGCGTGCTGAGTCAGTAAGAACTGCAAGGTGGACCTCCCGGTCCCAATGGATGATGTGGCAATCCCTTAGTCGTCCGCACCATCCTTTCAGCTTGGCCATTGGTGGCCAGGTGGAAGGGGGAAGACCTGATATGCCTAATTAAGTTCCCGGCACAATAGTCTTGGAACTCCCACTAAGTGAATGCCGTTCCGTTGTCAGAAACCAGTGTCCAGCAGGTCGTGTGCAGCAAAAACCTGACAGAGGCCACTGATGGTGGCCCAAGAGGAGGTAGATGCCACAGGAAGCACCTCTAGCCACTTCGAGTGAGAGTCTACTATTAGAAAGAAGGTTTGTCCCTGGAAGGGTCCCGCAAAGTCCAGATGTAGCCGAACAGCAGGCAATGTCCCTAGCGTAAACCAGGTGGTCTGGGAGGGACTCCAGCAGCAGTATCTGGCTTGCCAGGGCAGGAACTGGGTCCTCCGATGGCAGCGGCAGGCGGCTCAGAGCATCCGCATGGCCCATTGCTTTCTCCAGGCAGTACTGAAGGGCATACTGGTACCCTGCATAAAAGATGGACCAACGCAACACTCGGGGCGACTGCATCTGGGGTGTTCGGCGTTCGGGGGCAAATAGGCCTATTAAGGGCTTATGGTCCATAAGGATGGTGAAGGGCTGGCCATAGAGGTAATTGTGGAATTTTTTAAACCCCACCACGATAGCCAGACCCCCCCCCCCCTTATCGATCTGTGCATAGATGTGCTCCAGTTTCTGCAGTGTCCTTGAATAGTAGGCTACCGGGACCTTGTGACTGTCCAGCAGCACGTGGGCCAGGACTGTGCCCACCCCACAGGGGGAAGAGTTGCAGGCCAAAACAATGGGCAGCCACTCGTGGGAGTGCATCAGCAAGCTGTTCAATGTTAAAATGTCTTTGACTGCCTGAAAAGCAGCGGCTTGCCAATGACCCCAAACCCACAGAGCCCTTTTGTCCAGGAGCCTATGTAGGGGCTCTGCCACTGCCGACTTGTAGGGGACAAAGGCTTGATAAAAGTTCAGGAGGCCAAGGAAAGCCTGCAGTTCGGCCTTGTTGGTGGGGGCTGGTGCATCGCAGATTTTGTCCTGCACCAGGTGGATTCCACTCATATCCACCATGTAGTCCAAAAAGTCTAACATAGGGACCCCCAGCATAAACTTCTCCCATTTTACCTTAAGGCCCACCCTGTCGAATCACTGGAGCATGGCCTGGAGGCAGAAGGCAAATTCTTCTTCTGTGGCCGGGGCGATCAGCACATTGTTGAAGAATGGCTGGACCCCAGGGATACCTTTCTGAAATTTCTGAAAGATTCCCCAGGGCCACACTGACCCCAAATTGAAGGCGCATGACTCAAAAAGTGCCCCGTGGGTCATGATAGTTTGGGTCTGTGTCGTGACGGCATCCATGGGAAGCTGCTGGTATTCTTGAGTCAGGTCCAGCTTGCCAAAAATTTTGGGACCTGCTAGTGAAGCCAGAACATGGCTGACCACTGGGACCGGGTAGGCGTGGTCCTGTAGCACCTTGTTAATAGTGCATTTGTAGTCCGCAGAGATGCGGACACTGCCATTAGGTTTCACTGGGGTGACGATTGGGGTCTCCTAACATGCGCTGGCAACTGGCTCCAAGACCTCTTGCACCATGAGGCGTTCAAGTTCCTCCTCAATTTTGGGTTTCAGGGCAAAGTGTACCCGCCGGGCCTTAAGCGTATGGGCTGCACATTGGGGTTGAGCTGCAATGCCACAGGGGGTCCTGTATACATCCCTAGAGTCCCATCAAAAGGAAAACAGGAACTCCTTGCAAATACTCTAGAAATCCATACTTGTAGACATATGGTGGATTCCTGTCACTCGGATCCCCAAGGAGGTAAACCAAACCTGGCCTAACAAACTGCCCAGATTCTCCTCAGTCACCAACAAGGGAAGGTTCCTGCGAAGTGCCCATATTTTACTTTGACCAACCCAGCCCCTAGAATGCCTATCACCCATTTCTGGAAGTCCCTAATGGTGACAGGGAACGGTTGCAGCTTGCCCCGCCCCACCCCTCTCCCGAGCACAGTTTCTTAAGGGTCTGGGCCGAAATGATTGTATGTGTGGCCCCAGAGTCAATTTCCATTTTACATGGAGTGCCCTCGATAAATACAGTCATTTAAAGTTTATCTGGGGATGGCATGGTAATGTGGCATACCTGTCCTACCGATGCGGTGAGGGCATGGATATCCTCCACGAGGGCGACCTCGTGGCAACCGCCATTCTTGCGCCGGGTTGGGTGAGTTGATTTGGAGTGGCAAACCCACGTCAGATGCCCCATCTTCCTGCACTGGTGGCAGACAGAGTCCCAGAATTTTCAGGAGCAGTACTCATGTGGCTCCCCACAGCTGGCACAATCCCAGGCAGGCACAGTCTCAGATGCACGTGGTGGCGGGCGCTTCAAGGCCATGTGGTGCAGCTTGAGAGCGTCGTCTCCCCCCAAGTCCTCTGAGGATGCTGCTCGATGTGTGCAGGCCATCGCTCGCTCCTTCCATGACTTCTCGTATGCAGTTGCCTCCTTAATTGCTTTGGTGAGGTCGGTGTTATCTTTCCCCAACAGCTTCTGCCAAAGCTTTTCATCCTGCAAACTGAAGATAAACCGGTTCCTCAGAGCCTCATCCAGCTGGGGGAAATAGCAGCGGAGAACCAGCTGGTGCAGGGCGGTGATGTATTCCTCACTGGATCACTGGGCTGCTGGTGGCGCTCAGAAAAGTCAAAGTGGTGGGCCAGGACTGTCAGCTGCGGTGCGAAATGGGTTGTGAGTGCCACGATGATGTCCTCAAAGGCAGCATTCTTGAGTTTGGCGAGAGCCATAAGATCCTCCAACAGCTCCAGGGTATTCTTGCCGCAGGAGCTGAGCAGCAGTGCCTTCTTCTTGGGGCCCTCAACCTCGTGGTACTTGATGTAGTACTCCAGATGTTCCAGCCATGTCTCCCATCGCTCAGAACTCGCATCAAACTCTGGAATCGTTTCTGGTGTAGTGGCCATTTCATCAGTGATGGTGGTGTGGGGCGTGAAGCTGGATGCGGATGCAGTGAGACATGGTGCAGTGCCAGTTGCTGGGCTCGCTCACCAGGATCCCATCCTCATTGCTACTATAATATAGTGGGTTCCACGCAATGAAAAGGCAAGGTGGTAGTGATCATGACTCTTTTTATTCCTACAGCATATTATAGGGCTGTGCTCAAAGACTGAAGACTGTGCCAACAATATATACATACAAAGTTCCCGCACTAGCATGCAATCGGACCATTCAAACCAGCAGGGGGGCCATGATTGGAGCAGGGCAGCCAGGATTTGGATCCTGCTGCCCACTGTTCCCGAGTCCCCAAGCTCAGTCCTCCAGGCTCCAATGAGCCAGGCAAAACTCCATATATTAAACACAATTCAGATCACATATATAACATGTGACATACAATCACCTTCCACCCTTGATGTCTTCCCACCCCCATCCCCCAACCCTTGGCATTCACTCACACACCCCTCGCTATCTTCCCACCACCCCACAGCTAAAACAGATGCTGGCTTCCCACTCCCCCTCTGCATGTATGTGTGTGTGTGCGCACGCGCACCCCTGTGCCTGTGGTCAAAGCCCTGACACAGGCCCAGAGTGGAGAGAAGGAAGGTGCAGGGGATAAGAACATAAGAACATAAGAGAAGCCATGTTGGATCAGGCCAACGGCCCATCCAGTCCAACACTCTGTATCACACAGTGGCAAAAAATTTATATATACACACACACTGTGGCTAATAGCCACTGATGGACCTGTGCTCCATATTTTTATCTAAACCCCTCTTGAAGGTGGCTATACTTGTGGCCGCCACCACCTCCTGTGGCAGTGAATTCTACATGTTAATCACCCTTTGGGTGAAGAAGTACTTCCTTTTATCCGTTTTAACCTGTCTGCTCAGCAATTTCATCGAATGCCCACGAGTTCTTGTATTGTGAGAAAGGGAGAAAAGTACTTCTTTCTCTACCTTCTCCATCCCATGCATTATCTTGTAAACCTCTATCATGTCACCCCACAGTCGACGTTTCTCCAAGCTAAAAAGTCCCAAGCGTTTCAACCTTTCTTCATAGCGAAAGTGCTCCAGCCCTTTAATCATTCTAGTTGCCCTTTTCTGGACTTTCTCCAATGCTATAATATCCTTTTTGAGGTGCAGCGACCAGAACTGCACACAGTACTCCAAATGAGACCGCACCATCGATTTATACAGGGGCATTATGATACTGGCTGATTTGTTTTCAATTCCCTTCCTAATAATTCCCAGCATGGCATTGGCCTTTTTTATTGCAAACGCACACTGTCTTGATATTTTCAGTGAGTTATCTACCACGACCCCAAGATCTCTCTCTTGGTCAGTCTCTGCCAGTTCACACCCCATCAACTTGTATTTGTAGCTGGGATTCTTGGCCCCAATGTGACAATGACAATGACCACACAGAAGTTAAAGCTCAGCATTTCCTTTTGTTTTCAGTGCATTATTGCTGCCTTTTCCTGTCATATTCAGCATCAGTGTGAGCTTGTGGTGTGATCTATGGTTTTTGGCCTGGCCTAGTTGTGTTACTGTATATCATAGTGTTACTGAGAGGTGCTGCCTGATAAAAACGGAGTACCCCAGTGCAAATAAAGAGAGAGGGTCTCCTACTTCTGTTAAACAAACTGGAGTCCGACCAAAAACAGGCCAAGAAAACACTCCATCTAAACAGGTGAAGTGGACCCAGTAGAGAGCTTATTTTGGTTGGCGCCTGAAGTCTGTCTCTCAGTGTAATCTCACCCATTCCCCCTCCAGAGCCTTCACCCAAATGGGATGCATAATAACATGGGAACTGCGGGTAAGTACTACTCTCACTTTAATCTTCTGCTACTTGCCAGTTGTCTCTTCCTTCAGCCTATCACCTCTACCTTGCTAACTCCAATCAAATGCATAATTTGATTGATCTTAAAAGGTCTTTGATCCCTTTCCAAGCATCAGCCAAAACCTGATAACAAATTGTTCAATTGCTCCGAGCTTATCATCCTAGCAAAATGTGCAGTTTCCCAACACAGCAATTCAAGATAGCCATCAATGGAACATTAAAGCCCCTTGGTAACTAACGACCCCCATCTATCGAACCCCTATATAGTGTGGGTCAAAAACCCACCTCGGGGTGCATTCTGTAGGATGCCATTTGCAGTCTGTACCGCCCATTACTCCTGTAATTGGTCTATAGAGCGCGTTACGCTGGTTGTTTGCATTTCTCTCCGTGTAATTCCCATTGAACGGACATCCCCTCTTCTGGATCAGGTGAATATTACCCGCTTCAACAACCTTTGAATTCCTCTATCGATAACCTCTATTTTCTTAGTCTCTTGATTGCTTGTACATAGATCTCTCTGTGTGTGTGTAAATCCTTTTGCTACATATCCTAAGTAAACATTATAAAAATATAATTGCTTGGACTATTCTTGGCTGAAAACCCGAACTTCGTATCATTGAAATAAAAGATCCTTGCTCCTAAATTTGCTCTACCTAGTCTCTTAGCTAATTTCCCCATCAAAATTAAGAGACTTAAAAACATTGCCTGTAACAACAGAGTATGGGTGGCCAAACTGCAGCTGGGAAGCCACATGTGGCTCTTTCACAAATATTGTGTGGGTCTTCAAGCCCCCACTGGCTGGCTTGGAGAAGGCATTTGTTTCTTTAAATCACTTTTCCAAGCCAAACCACAGATTGGAGAACACATGTAAAGTTAAAGTTGCTTTCTTTCCACATCTCCCTCCCTCCCTATCTTCTTCTCTCAAACATATGACATTCATGTCTTGCAGTTTTCAAACAGCTGACATTTATTCTATGTGGCTCTTGCATTAAGCAGGTTTGGCGACCCTTGCCATACAGTATGTGCCTCAGGACAGCCGTTTTCTGTAGGGGAACTGATCTAACTTCAGCTTTCCATCTCCTCCCCCCTCCCTGAAGCCTCTACCTAGGAAAAGTGAAGACTTTCTTTGCAGCTTACATCATTCTCCTCTCTCCTTCTGATCTGCACAACAACCCTGTGAGGTAAGTTAGGCTGAAAGTGTGTGACTTGGTTGCCTAGAAAAGCCTCTGGCTAGCAGCTTCCCCAGTGGTCCAATCCTCATCTGTCCTGGGGCGAGGCTGAGGAGAAGAGGGAGAGAGGGAGTGACAGGAAAGAGGAAGCAGCCATGGCCTCTGAGGAAACACTCCCATGGGGCTAGGCGTTTCCACCTAGTCACATTATAGGTGGCAGTTCCCTGGTTATTTTGGTGGCCTTTGGAGGCTGCGTGTGCTGGGAGGCTGTCTGTGTGGGCTGTTGATGGAGCGATAGAGATTTGTTGCTGGCAGATGGCAGTAGAGTGGCAGCCCTTTCTGAGGCCAATTGACAGAGGACAGAGAGAAGCATCAGAGAGGTGTCTGTCTCTGAGGTAAGACTGTATTGGCAGTTTGTTCAACATTCCCGGGCTTGCAGTAGGCAGGGGAGTCAGCCAATGGGACCCCAGAGACACTGAGTGAGCTATGATGGGCCAATTATTTGTTGAGTGCATGGAATATACCCATAAGCCAATGGGAGAGCTCCATTTGATAGATAGATAAATTTATTGTCATTGTTCTCAACAAAAGAGAGCAACGAAATGAGGTGCTCTTCCACAAACATACCAACACATCAAACACACATATTCATAAACTATTTAAATACATCTAAAACCATTTAAACCATTTAAATCCATCTAAAACAGATAATCATTCATAAAACCATTAAAACCATATAAACCATTTAAATACATCTAAAACAAATAGTCATTCATAACCCTGCATTTAACCTAACCACAGCACTTGGATAGAAACTGTCCTTAAATCTGTTTGTCCTAGCCTTCAACACTCTATATCGTCTACCTGACGGTAAGATCTCAAATAGCAAATGGCCCAGATGTGAAGGGTCCCTTAGGATCATTTCTATCTTCCTTTTACATCCCATATTATACAGATCCACCAATGAGGGGAGAGAACATCCACAAATCTTTTGTGCTCTTCTCGTCACTCTTTGGAGCACCCTTCTCTCTGCTTCCGTGCAGCTCCCAAACCACACGCAGAGGCAATAAGATAAAATGCTCTCAATGGAACTACGATAAAAGGCCACCACAATAGGGGAATTATATAGAGAGATGATAATGACTCTGGAGTGTTCTGTCCCAAGTATGCATGAAGACAGACATGTGCTCCATTAGGACCACCACAATCTCCTCTTTTTTCACTGGCACACATTTCACAGAGTTACTGGTAAGGGAATAAACACCAGACTGGCACAAACTGGCCAGGTGTGAAATGTAGTTGTTATATTATGTTAAACTATCCAACCATTAAACCTAATTGGGGGGGGGGGGGGGGCAGAATAAACATGCCAGACCAGGCCAACTTCCCCTGAACTCAATGCATTCTAAGTGGAGAGCTAAGCAATTAAATCTTACTGACTTTAAAGGAACCCTGGCATGCATGCCTCTCAATCTGTTCCTTAAGTCATTTTCTAAGGACGCTTTCAAGCGGAGCATTTTGAGGGTAAATGTTTAGGTTGACTCAGTGCACTTGACCACCCACAAGTGTCTCTAGCTAGGATAATCAGAAGGAAAATCAGAAGATTAATTGGGTCACCATGGGTGGTGCAGTCCAAACAATGGCTTACAGAAGGGCAAAACCTGCATCTGTGTGTGGTACTGCTTCCCATACTTCAGGTGTGCAGCAAAATTGACCCAACCATTGGTTCAGGAAGCTATCACCTAGACTCTGCCTAAGACTCAATAAGTGACATTATGGGAGATTCCAGAAAGGCAGATTTTAATCTGTAATCAATTACCACTACCACCACCACCAAGCCATAAGTAAAACATCAAGTTACAAAAACACTACTCCAGAAAAGGCATTTGTCAATGATATGTGTACAGAAAACACAGATCTTGGGTGTACATTCCTGAGAAGAAGACGATTGCAGATTTATACCCTTTATGTATGGACCCATGTACCATAGACCTTTATGGCATGAGCCATGAGCCATCTTCCTAATGCCGTGTTTAATTCTTGTTTGTTGTGCGCCTCTATTTAAAGGAACTGTAAGAAAAAAATAGAAATTGTGATTTTATGCCTTGCATACTGTGAGTAGCATACATAGCTTTCCTTTGCTGGCCTCCATTTGGGAAAAGGGACTGCCTGGAACCATACAATCGTGAATGCCCCTCATGTGCCTACAAAAGTTCTGAATACGCCCCCCCCCCCCACCCGATACTTGTAGACAGCCGCCATTAAAATCAAGTATTTAGATGCAATTATTTAATATTGTCTACACGCAGAAGGTCAATCCAGATGACTGTGGTAACAAGGAGTGATCTGGGGTCAAGTCACACAAAAAAAGTTTTGTTATTTTATAAAGTAGACATAACTTAAAAACCAATTACTTTATCATGTGCTCCAATTGTTCAGTCTGTCCATGACAAGCTAGCCCGTTTTCATCTTACAACACAGGGATGCCTGCTCAAAGCAATTGGTTGACCACATGCCAAGGTCAACTTTGGTTGATTTCATCCCATATACAAACTCCACAAACCAGTTTTTAAACTAAGCCTCAATTTATTCTGCACCAATAATACTAAAAGAGGTATGATTTGTGCACCACAAACTGCACCCCCATGTGACCTTCATGTAATAATACCATTGAGTTACCATTGAGTTTTGTTCTCACACATGGAATACCATTGAGTCTTGTTCTCACACATGGAATACCATTGAGTTTTGTTCTCACACATGGAATACCATTGAGTTTTGTTCTCACACATGGAATACCATTGAATTTTGTTCTCACACATGAAAAGTGTGAGAACAAAACTCATAGCCTGACCCCCTCAAAACCAACCATTCCTTGCACACCAGTCAAATCCATCTTTCCTTGCACACACTGGCAGCCTCCAAATCATCAGCCAAAATATATTATCCCTTCCTATTCATCACAGCTGCTTTACTTTCCTTCAAAAAAAAATATACCATTAACAAAAGCCTTCCCTAAGCCATTCTAGCCTCCCTTCATTTGAGCCTTCCCTGCTTACTAACTGAGGCCAACCCGTTCTGGCAGAGAGCCAGTTTGGTGTAGTAATTAAAGTGTTGGACTAGGATCTGTGAGAGCCAGGTTCAAATCCCTGCTCTGTCATGGAAGCTTGCTTGGTGACCTTGGGCCAGTCATACACTCTTCGCTTAACATACCTTACAGGACTATTTTGAGGATAAAGTGGAGCAGAGGATAACAAAGTAAGACGCTTTGGGTCCCACTGGGAAGAATGGCAGAGTATAAATGAAGTAAATAAGTAAGTAATGTTTTCTCTTACTTATTATTACTCCTGGTATATCCAATACAGTTGTCAGCTTTCAAAGAAAGAACTATCTGTGCCACTTCCATGTTCTGTACATTGCCCTGAATGCTGTCAGAATTACACGAAGTAGTTACAAGCTTCCAGTTTCAGGTAAGACACAAAACAAGAAGGTTTTGATCAGTGGGGCGCCAGAAGCGCATATTCAAAGGAATACTAAAAAGTGGTGATATAGCCATTTCAGCAAAATGCCCCTGAAGCCGTTCTGATTAGCACTGATAGGCATGAACCCCTGAGGCCACCTCAGTCATAACTCCACAAAAGAAGGACAGCTGTGAACAATGGGCAGCTATGCTACAAAACCAGATTTGTTCAGTCACTGTGATGGGTAAATGGTAAGCATTGCATGCTGCCAGTACCCCTGGTTTCCACTGCCTGTCTGAAAGCTCCCCTGGTTTGCACAAAATTGGCGGACATCCCAGGGCTTTCATGTCGCACTGGACTGTCAGGCAGGCTCATCTCTGACGCAAATGCAACTCTTCCTTTTGGGTTTTTCCACCAGATGCCTCAAACATTCCTTCTGAGTGCCATGTGACCACAATATAACAAACTAAAAGCTTGGGATGGTCGGAAGTGGAAGGAGCAGAGTTCATTCAGCACAGTTCTTTTATTTAGGGTTACGTTGGTGAGCATGAACTTCTTATGAGATTATCATATTTCTCCAGTCCCTTTGCACTCTCAGTTTGAGTCACCCTGACAGTTCGACGGAACCTTGTCAATCTTGCCTCAAAGCAGCCAGTTTTGAATACTTCCTACTTTTCCCATTGTTTCTCAATTCTAACATGAACTCCCTTAAACGAACATACCGAACCTAAGGCAATCATCCACTTCGCCTTGATTAACAGCTCTGCTGCCATTTTCATTTCCGGTTTGTCTTTGGCAATGTGTAAAAGAACTTAATTTAGAGATACGGAAAGTGAAGACTCTCACACACACCATTTAAGAATCAGTCCTTGCCTGTGGGATAATCAAAACCAAACAACAAGAATGGCAACGTAAAAAGTTACTACAGAACGTTCACTGAAATTCAGGGGTCCTGCAAGAAGTACAGCAGAGATGTTATGCCTGGTACTCCTGACAAGAAGGATAAGTCAGATCGCTAAACCAGGAGGAAAGGGGAGGGAATTATGATGTAATTTCCTTTGGCAGGCCCAACTTCTAAAAGAAACAAAATGTTTCCCACTGGCAGACTTCATGGAAAATTGCCCCAGATGTTGCTCAGTGGTCGGCCCTCCGACCCTGTGAATTTCCTCAGGCTATGCTGCTTTCCCAGAGAGGAAGGAGACACGGTCAGATCTGTACAGTATGTTCCTTCTCCATTTGAAATTCTGAGAAAGGTTAAAAAGCCTCTAGTGGGAGAGGGATTTAGTGACAATGCTAAAAAAAAATAATAATAAAGCCACCTGGTTGGTCACACAGAGCTGAATTAGCTGTCATTTCTTTCAAAAGTGGGAAATGCCTGCATTTCTTTCACTCTAGGCAGGCAGAGTTTCTGTCTGTCATACAGCTTTATCTAATTTAAAACCGTAGAATGCTAGCTTCTGAATTATCATTCACAGGTATAAAGATAATTAATTTCCTTTTTGTAAAAAGCAAAAAATAACCAAGCCACATAAGTACAAGTGTATGTATTTATGAAGAGAAATCATGAGTAAAAAATGCAAATGACTTTTGTGGACATAAATAGTCACTTTTTTTAAAAAAGTGGCTGTGACGGAACCGGCCTGATTCTGCCTTCAGACCCAGTCCCGTCAACTCCCTTTTGAGTTGCCAACTCCTGAAGGGCGCTTATCTTCTTCCCGCCACTAGGGCACGCTGCCACCACCTGCAAGGGTTGCCAAGTCCAATTCAAGAAATATCTGGGAACTTTGGGGGTGGAGCCAGGAGACATTGGGGGTGGAGCCAGGAGACATTAGGGGTGGAGCCAAGATCAAGGCTGTGACAAGCATAATTGAACTCCAAAGGGAGTTCTGGCCATCACATTTAAAGGGATGGCACACCTTTTCAATTCCTTCCTTCCATAGGAAATAATGAAGGATAGGGGCACCTTCTTTTGGGGCTCATAGAATTGGACCCCTTGGTCCAATCTTTTTGAAACTTGGGGGGTATTTTGGGGAGAGGCACTAGATGCTATACTGAAAATGTGGTGCCTCTACCCCAAACAACAGCCCCCCCCCCAGAGCCCCAGATACCCACAGATCAATTCTCCATGATTTTCTATGGGAATAAATCTCCATAGGGAATAAAAGAGTTCCCAGCAGACATTTCCCTCCCCTCCCTCCGCTTTCTGATGATCCTGAAGTGGGGGGAGGGTCTCCAAACCGGGGGGATCCCCTACCCCCACCTGGGGATTGGCAACCCTACCACCTGCTCAATATAGGTGTTCCTGACTGAGATGAACGGAACTCCCAATCCCCCTTCCTGCCAGTTCTGAGGCCTGGCCTCAAGGTCCTCTGCCAACCCAGCACCTGGTTATGACAGAGATCAAAGTTCTTCTTTGGAAGACCTCTGGAGGATTGCCAACTGTATGCCTTCCCCCTTCCCTGGACTTCCCTTGTCAACCTTTGCCTTCCCCCTTCCCTGGAATTCCCTCTTCCAGTAGCGTGGTCTAAGGTGGTTGGGGAAACTATGTGGTACAGAGGGACTACCTTTTTAAAAAGGCAAAGCATTTTTTTTTTAAATTTACAACTATATACAGGCATTTTAAAATAGTAAACAAAAGAAATAAATCAAAGTAGGGAAAAACGCTCCTTCTTCCCCTAATGCAGGGGTCCTCAACCTACGGCCCGTGGGCCAGATGCGGCCCGCTGAGGACGTTTATGCGGCCCGCCGGGTTATGGCAAAATCAGACCGGAAGTGACGATCGACCTAAACTCGCGTTAGCAACGCACACTTCCGGCACTGGGCTGAGGTGGCGGAGACAGAGTGTGAGGCGATACCGAGGTGAGGTGGCGGAGACAGAGTGTGAGGCGATACCGAGGTGAGGTGAGTTCCCAGGCCGGGGTGTGTGGTGTGGGGAAGGGAGAGAGATGCAGAAGACGGAGAACTGACGGCCCGCGGCCTTGTACAGTAACGGCAGTCCGGCCCTCCAACAGTCTGAGGGACAGTGAACTGGCCCCCTATTTAAAAAGTTTGAGGACCCCTGCCCTAATGTAATACTTGCCCTGACCATACCATCCAACACAGACAGACTCACCAACCCAACTGACTGAACTCAAAGCCCAACTCAAACTGAAGGCTTCCCGCCAAAAATCCCTAATATTAAACTCAGTTCCCGCTCAGGAACTGGGTTACCCTCCTGCAGCCTTCTGGGAGGCCAGCCTGAAAGACTTCCTGCCTCTCTAGGAGGCCTCCTCAGAATTGCTGCTTCCAGACAGGAGGGGAGGGGGAAGGAGGAAGAGACAAGGCCCCAAAGCCTGCCTCCAGTCTGATGGCCTCTTCCTGCCAACTCTCAGATAACCATAGCCTAAAATGGCATTTCTCCACAGTGGCAATTGGACACAATTCAGCAGCACCGTTACGTAAAAGCAGGTTTCTGAAACTCATCCAAAGCACTGCAGGCAGTCAAGTAGCACCCATCCCCACACCATGAGCTGAGGAATGTTCTACATGTGAAAAAAAAGATCCCACACTGCATGTACTAAGCATTTCTGACACTGAAGAAAGCAAGCCAGATCCTGCACATACTAAATCCCATGTGTGCATTAATACCTCAAGAACTTTGTAGTCAGACTCAGGTTGCTGTCCATTCATAAAATGTGTACACTCAGAATGAACAATGATCAAATTTTCCATGAAAATGCACACACACATAACATTTATATAAAAATATTTGAATATATGAAACCATATCTCACGTTAGTCACTAAGCTACACAAAACACTTGCATGGTTGTTATATCAATTCCATTTAGGGTTGCCAATCCCCGGGTGGGAGCAGGGGATCCCCCGGTTTGGAGGCCCTCCCCCTGGTTCAGGGTCATCAGAAAGCAAGGGGAGGGGAGGAAAATGTCTGCTGGGCACTCCATTATTCCCTGTAGAGACCAATTCCCATACGGTATAATGGAGAATTGATCTGTGGATATCTGGGGCTCTGAGAGGGTTCTTTTGAGGAAGAGGCACCAAATTTGCAGCATAGCATCCGACGAGTCTCCTCAAAACAGCCTCCAAGTTTCAAAAAGGTTGGACCAGGGGTCCAATTCTATGAGCCTCAGAAGGAGGCACCCCTACGCTTAATTATTTCTAATGGAGGGAAAGCTTTTAAAAGGTGTGTGGTTCCTTTAAATGTGATGGCCAGGATTCTCTTTGGAGTTCAATTATGCTTGTCACACCCTTGCTCCTAACTGCACCCCCAATGTCTCCTGGTTCCACCTCCAAAGTCCCCAGATATTTCTTGAATTGGACTTGGCAACCCTATTTCCATTGTCCTGGCTTCACACAAGGAATCTTAGGACTAATTGTTCAACAAGATACTGAGATTTCTCTCCTGAAGACCCCAGGACCCCTTTCACAAAATTACATTTCCCAAGATTGTTTGGGAGCGAACAATGACTACTGGACCACTTTAAATCTCTAGTAAACATGCTCAGGTTTAGGCTCTTTAGCCCACCTTGAAATGAATGGGACAATCTTTCTTTCTGTGAGGTCTCTATATGCACACTAGACATCCCTAAGATGGACAGATTGCATAGTTAGTTTGAGAAAAAGAAAAACTTGCCAAAGTACACTGTACCCTACATTTGAAAGCGATAGTGAGCTTCTAAGTGAAGACTGTTGTAGGAAGAGTAAATTTCACTGTATTTTGACTTACTTATTGTCCACCTTTTTCAATGAGAAGAAAGGTGGATTATACCGTGTAAGTCAATGCAATCAATAGGATAAGTCATCTGCTTAGCAACGTAATAGGACCGGGATCACAAAAATCTGAAACAAAGCAGAAATACGAGCAAAGCCTAAGTATTAAATGTGGCATGTTAAACAAGCAGTAAACTGTAATGTGTCAGTAGAAACACAAGACACTGAGAACAATATAATACATACAGCAAGAGACAGCACATGCCATACAAAGTAGTAAAGTCCAGGGACCCCATTCCCTACACTGAAACATCTCCACAACCATTCCATTATAATACAGTTCTATCACCTTTATAAAAAATACCCTCCTAACCAAGTCTTTTACATAGCTTGCAGAAATCCACTACAGCTCCACATCTATGGAACCAGCTCCCGGAAGAAGTGCGGGCCCTGCGGAGCCTTGAACAGTTCCGCAGGGCCTGCAAGACCTTCCTCTTTAGGATGGCCTTTACCTGACTGAATGACTGATGGACTCGCCTTAAGTGATCCCGCCATCATACATACTTGCATCTAATAGAATAGCACCAGAAATGTTAATTTTAAATTGGAATGTTTTAAGTTGAATGTTGATTTTAAAAATTTGTTGTATAACTCATTGTACAGACTGATTCTGTTGTTAGCCGCCCTGAGCCTGCTTCGGAGGGGAGGGCGGGATATAAATAAAATGTTGTTGTTATTATTATTATTATTATTATTATTATTAGCATGAGAGTCTTCCTGACCTCCTCAAGTTGGGCAATCCACAAGGTAGAGGCCAGTACAGAGAATGCACGTCCATGAGTAGGGATGGGCACAGAATGCAAAATAGTGGTTTGTTTCATTTTGTGGCTCATTGGGTTGCCCAATTTGGTGGTCTGGTTTGGTTTTGCTTTTCAGTTTCCCAAATGATTTGTGGTTCACTGGTTTGTTCAGTTTGGGAAGGTGTAGAACACCCAAGTGGACTAGAGACACCAAAACATGTGACAAACTCTTCAGCAGACTCTCCTCTACCTGCTCTCCAAGTCTGATGTGAATTGGATTTCAGGGAGCCAAGCTACAGCAGGTGCCCCCAAAGCAGGTGCTCCCCATCTAGTCAGTTGCACTGGAAACTGACCAGAAGCACAGGGGGGTGGGGACAGTGGCCCAGCTTCTATTCAGTTTCACTGGAATCTGACTAGAAGCACAGGGGGATGGGGAATCACACCAGACTCTCTGAAAAAAACAAACCAAACATGGACCAAATGACACACCAAGAAAAAAGGCTGGTTCATTTTCATGTTTGGATGTGGTGGGGCATAAGCGGAGAAGCAGTCATGCAGATAGAAAGAACCAAGGCCATGAAGGACTTTATGCAACAGAACCTAGTAGCTGATATGCAATCAGGTGACTACAGAATGGGTGTAATATGCACACTCCACCTAACTCCTGATAATAACCATGCTACAGTATTCTGCACCAACCGGAGTCTCCAAGCTCACATAACAGAAAGACCTATATAGGATACATTAAAGTAGCCTAGTTTGTGTTACCATAACAAGGATCCAGGTGGCCAACTCAAGTTAGGGGGCCACCTTCTGGGCTAAACTAAACTGGAAGAAAGGGGTTTTGTTTTTTGGTGGCTGCATTAAATTTTATCATCTAGCAGCAGACCCAAGTCAGCAAAGGTCAGATGAACACCACGGAAAGTGAGAAGCACTATGTCCTTCAAGACTCCAGGCTTCCCAGTCAACATTACCTTCAACTTGTCAAGAATAAATTTCAATTTGTTCACTCTCAGCCATTCAACCACAGTTGTCAGGCAGTGGCTCATAACCTCTATCACAATAAAAGCAAGCACGCAGTTGTTGAACAAATTTTGGGAAATATTGCTCAGTGATACAATTTTTAAAAAATTAGTAAGGAAATGCAGTTCGGCATGAATAACTGCAAATTTTCAAGAAAATCTATGGCTGCACACCCTGCATTTGTTAATGGGGGGATTTAATCTTTCACACCCTATTTGATTTCACTAATCAAAATCAGCGTCCTCTCATGTACTTCCTTTTAAAACCCGTCTTCTTTCCTTTAAAGTGATAACAGCAGATGTCATGATCCTGGGCCGAGTGAGGCCTGCAGGCCCCAGGGAAGCCTGTTCAGGAGTTACTGGGAAAAGCCTACATCTCCCAGGATCCCTTCTGTCCCTCTGATTGGGTAGTGAGGGTTTTGGAGGGAAACAGGCCCAGAGAGGGGTGGGGCCTGGGAAGAGAATATATAAAGGCCAAGCCCGGGAAGTGTGTGTTCTTTCCCTGAAAGGCTGAGCTGGAGTAGGCTGTGCATGGAGAGCTTAAGCAGGGGAAAGCTCCCTCATCCAAAGCAAGGGGTGAGTGTTGGTATTAGGTAAGGACTTTATAGATAGACGCGTTAGGGCATTTGTTTATTTTTCCCTTCACCCTTTTACTGGTTAATGCACCTTGTTAATTTATATTGTACTAAAATAAACTCTTGTTGTTGTTCACTCTGCCTGGTCCTCACGCCTATTATTTGCCCTAAGCTACAGGAGGCCTGAAGGGCCTGGGAGGGTACTCTGGGCCTTCTCAAGGGGAACCCTTAACTCAGAGTGGTGGCAGCAATTGGTGATACCCCCTGAGTCGTGACAGCAGCATAGGAAACCCATTAGAAGCCAGGACCTCAGAGACGCAAGTTCAAATTCCCAATCTGCTACTGGGAAGGAAACTCCCTTAGACCAATGGTTCCTCCTTCCGTATCAGTAACCTTGAGCCAGACATTCTCTCTCAGCCTACCTGCATCCCAGGTTTGTTCTGCAGATAAAATGGAAGAGGGGAGAATGAAATTGTAAGCTAGTCGGGTTGGGAAAAGGCAGATATAAATATCTAAATAGATAAATATTTCTTCCCTGTCTTATGTTTGAATGTATATTAGTTCAGTGGGGCAAATACTGGCTCCCTGAGAATTTTTAGATTGGGATAACAGCACAAAAAGAGGAGGCTTAAATCCCTTCTGTCCACTTGCTGCAGTCTTAATCTGAATCAAGGCCCAATGCATATAGGAATCATAGAATCATAGAACTCTCGAAGGATGCTTGATTGTAATGCGTGATTGTAATGCATATTTAAGGGTAATCAGAAAATCCTTTGTTCCAAATTATTACCTGGCTTCAAACAAAAGGAGAGCTAAAATAGTTATGGATTGTACCACTTCTTTTAGATCTGTCATATCAGTTCTTTATGAATTAAGGTATTTTAGTATGACAAGAAACTGAAAATTAATCTCTCTCCTAAAGTTCATCCATCAAAGAGAGCTAATCTTTGAACAATAATCTAATGGTTATTGTTCATTGCAAGAACACGAACTGTGAGATGTTTTAGCAATATACTATTAACACTTTTTTTAAAATTTTGCTTTCTTGTCAACTTACATTTGGTCACCTGACTTTTTATTCTCTTCATCTGAGGACGATTTTCCCCTTTTAAAGGAATTCTATCATTTTATAGCTTCTTTGACTCTGCATGTTAACCACACGAGCATCTTCTTGCTCTTCTTTGTACTTGTCAAATATTTAGTATACAATTAATCTGAACTACATCAATCAATCAATCAAAACCTTTATTGGCATAGAATAAAAAGAACACATCATAACAACCACAAATTTTAAATACACAAAGACGGTCATTCCACTGGAGCTTTAACCTTGTAATCTCTAATCCTCACAGCAATAGAGAAGAATCTTGCCACTGCAAAGGTAATATGGGGGTAGAGGTCTGATATGTATTTATTTATTTAATCAGATTTATATCCCGCCCTCCCCTGATGGCTCAGGGTGGCTAACAACAAATAAAAGCAACATAAAATATTAAAAAACAAAATATACAATAAAATCATTTCCATACATTTCATAGTCATTAAAAGTCCAAGATGCACTCTGATGTTCTGGTTATTCTGATGTTTCTGATTTCAGTTATGTTAGTTCGGTGAAATTGTGGGTGATGTGGAATAATAGCCACCTCCCCTTAACCGCTGAAGGCAAGTTTGAACAGTTCGGTCTTACAGGCCCTGCGGAACTGTGGCAGGTCCCACAGGGCTCTGATGTTTTCAGGGAGGGCATTCCAGAGAGTGGGGGCTATTACCGAGAATGCTCTGCGTCTGGTGGTGGACAATCAAGCTTCTTTTGGTCCGGGGATCTTAAGAAGATTTTGGGTTCCTGAACGTAGTACTCTCTGGGGTACAGATGGGAGAGGCGGTCCCAAAGGTAGACAGATCCTAGGCCATATAGGGCTTTAAAGGTTATAACCAGCACCTTGAAGTGAATCTGGAACGTCAGAGGCAACCAGTGTAACGTTTTTAGCACAGGTTGAATGCGCTCTCATACAGGAAGCTCCATAAACAACCCGGTTATTGCATTTTGCACCAGTTGCAGCCTTTATATTTAAGTCAAGGGCAGCCCCATGTAGAGGGTGTTACAGTAGTCTAATCTCAAGGTGACCATTGCATGGATCACTGTTGCCAAGTTGTTGTGCTGCAGGTATGGAGCCTTATCCACCTAAGGGGGTAAAATGAGGATATGGCAGTAGCTGTTACCAGGGCCTCCATTGTCAGCAAAGGCTCCAGGAACACCCCTAAGCTCTTTACCTTTGGAGCTGGTGCCATAGGCGTCCCATTAAAGGCCAGCAGAGGGATCTCTCTACCAAGACCACTGTGACCTAGGCACAGGACCTCTGTCTTCACTGGATTCAATTTCAGTTGACCCTGCCTGAGCCATTTCACTACGGCTTGCAATGCCGGGTCCAGATCTTCCAGGGCGCAGCTGGGCTGGCCTCCCATCAATAGATAGAGCTGGGTGTCATCCGCATATTGGTAACAACTCAGCCCATATCTCCAGACAATCTGGGCAAGGGGGGGCATGTAGATGTTAAACAACATCAGGGAGAGAACTGCCCCCTGAGGCACACCAGGAAGGAAGAACACAAGTCTCTCTTCTCAGCAACTATGCCTGTTGATCAAAAGGGGGCTAATTAAGACATCCCGTATTTTGTTATAGAATTCACAACTAAGCAAGATGTGAGAAATCAATTCTGTTTTCCTGCTACTACACAAACAAGTCCTTTCAGGGTAGGGAACATTTGCAAATCTACCTTAAAGGACTGATGATGGTAAAGCACCAAAGCGTGAAGGCATATAAGCTCTTCTTAACGATGGGGCTGTAACCTGTGAAAAATTGGCGGCTATAAGCCCCTTATCAAGGATCCTCTGCCTTAAAGCGCTAAAGATTTGAGATTCATCTAACATGAGCCGGGAGGCAGACTACTGAAGTTAACCAATTAGACGTAAATGAGTCTAACAGCAGCAGGAGAGCATAGCTCTCAGATTCTGTTCTAAAGTCAAGGCATAACCAGAATTTTGAGGTCGATACACTGAATTTAATAGCACTGTGGTCATTGTTCCCCAGACAACTCATCTTGCACAAGGTTCTGGCATCTCCCAGGATTAAGTTCAGGGTCACCTCCCCTTCAGTCAGTTCCAATGCACTTTCATTCATTGCATCCAGAAATTCTGTCTCTTTGTTGAGATCCAAGCATGCATTTGCTTCGCCAATGTGAGAATATCTGAATTGATTATTACAACGCTTTCTCCTTGGGCTACTTCCCTAATTTCTTTCTCCAGCTCATCTTTATTTATTGATGTCTACATACTGTATTTTTACAATACCCTTCAACCACTCAAGTTTTCATCACAGCTGGGCAGCTTCGCTCCACAGTTTTGGCACTTCTTAAACTGGGTTTTTCCTTCCATATGCACCACTGGTAGAAGGAGAGGAGGGAAGGGAAGGAAATATGAGAAGGGGGAGGGGGGTAGAAAAAGACTAACAGAGAGATCCTTTTCTTTCTTTTTGTAGAAAAATCAGAAGTTAGGAGTGAAAAGAGAAGGACATTTCAAGTGAAGAATCTGAAGAAGTAAGGCAGCCCAAGAGAAGGAATTCAGCCAGTATGAATGATGCAACAGTCAGGAAGGAACTGGGTGGAAGGGCGCTTTCTCCTTGCTCCAGGCATGCACGGTTGATGCCTGCTCCTCAGTATCCACACTATAGGTACTGCCTGCATTCTTTAAGTGTCAAACACTTTTGAGTGTCTGTCCTCTAAACCATGCAGCCCACAGGATGGAACTGGCCCACACAGGGTTCCTATCCTTCCCTTGACCAACTGGCTGTCATCTGCTTCCTTCTCCCTATCTTGTGCTTCCTTCTTCATCCCATCTTCCTTTGCCAGGCTCTCAATTGCTCAGGAGATACAGAGCAAAGCCCCTCCATTGGCTGAGGCTCCTCCCTTGGGGAAGAATAGAAGGGGAAGGAGGAGAAAAGTGAAAGCTTGCTTTAACATGCTCTCTCAATTGCACAGCAAAGCTACTGAGCCAAGCCTCCCCTCCACTGACTGAGGATCCTCCCCCTCCTCATCCCCCCCTGGGGAGGAGGGGGGAGGGAAAGAGCGAGTTTACTTTGTCCAGTACCCTCAGTCACATATGGGAGATACAAAACACCTTTAAGACAAACAACATTTTATTCAAGGTATGAGCTTTTGTGTTTTGTTGGGCTCATTATGCCAGAGCTTTCCTGGGTGCAACTGGGTTCTCCTCCTCTTTTTCACTGTACTCATGCCCTCATAATCCACTTTTTCTCAATAGGAAAGCAATGGCTGTGATCACACACACTAAATAATGCACTTTCAATCCACTTCCAATGCACTTTCCAGCTGGATTTTTTCAGTAAAAATTCAGTTGGAAAGTGCACTGAAAATGGGTTGAAAGTGCACTATTTAGTGTGTGATGAGGAATAACAACAAGCCAGTGAAGTGTTTAGGCTGAGAGTGTGTGTCCATACTGAATTCATCCAGTACATTTCATTTATAGACTGGGGATTCTGAACCTATATTTCCCAGATAGCAGGCTGATACTGATCACTATACAAGCCTGTCTCTCTATTCTTGCAGTGCCTCATAGGAATTGTAGCTATTTTTCTGGGGGGGACTATAGTTTTCTAGATAAACACATAGTCTGTGTCATGGTGCCTTTACATTTTCTTGACCAGCACATGAAGCAACTTTTGTACAAAAGCTCACAATGCCCAGCCATTTCATGTTTTTCTCTGAGTCTTAAGTGCAAAGCATTGACCATGAGATTTCTGTAATGTACATCAATAAATCAAAAGTCAGTTTGCAACTTACTAATACACACCTGAACAGCATACTCAAGATTGCTACAGCACAGACATTGTCTCCAGAGTTTGATGCAATGATTTAGAGCAAGAGGTGTCAGTTACCAGAGACCGCTAAACAAAATATTGCAAGCGTGCTAATGTTTTAAGCATATTTTATTTAAGTTTTAAAAATCTTTGTTTGTCTGTGTCCATTATAAAGTTTATATCTCCTCTACATGGCATTACATTTTATGACACACATGGCCCAGCCTGACAAGGTCTCATTTATGTCAGGGCCATTCCTCATAACAAATGAGTTTGACACCCCGATAGAGTTTCACACTAGGATCTCGGAGACCCAGGTTCCATTCCGCTGCAAAAACTCCCTTGGTGTCTTTGATCCATGAATACATTCTCAGCCTAACCTTACGCACAGTGTCACTGGGAGGATGAAACGGAAGAGAAGGGGATAATGTAAACTACTTTGAGTCCCCCACTGTGAAGAAAGGCAAGGTTTAAATAAAATAAATAAATAATACAGCTGAAGATGGGGGCAGACGAAAGGTAAATTGGTTGGTGAGTGGGAGGCAAGAAGGAATACAAGAACTCACAATACAAGAACTCGTGGGCATTCGATGAAATTGCTGAGCAGACAGGTTAAAACGGATAAAAGCAAGTCCTTCTTCACCCAAAGGGTGATTAACATGTGGAATTCACTGCCACAGGAGGTGGTGGCGGCCACAAGCATAGCCACCTTCAAGAAGGGGTTAGATAAAAATATGGAGCAGAGGTCCATCAGTGGCTATTAGCCACAGTGTGTGTGTGTGTGTGTGTGTATATATATATATATATATATATATATATATATATATATATTTGGCCGCTGTGTGACACAGAATGTTGGACTGGATGGGCCATTGGCCTGATCTAACATGGCTTCTCTTATGTTCTTATGTTCTTAAGGAAGCAGAGAAAGGCTTCCAGGAGGAGGGAAAGAGGAAATAGTGTGAGGAAGAGGATACACGGGAAAGTAAGATGCCCTCTGCAAGCCCTTGCAAGTTTCCCAACATGGACCAGGCCCAGCAGCTGAAACCATGCAACTGGGTTATTGTTTTCTCAGAGAGAGGCTGTCAAGGGAAGGGGAGGATGGAAAGCTGAAGACAGAGGGGTAGATGAAGGTAGATTGGCTGGTGGATGGGAAGGAAAGTAGTAAGCAGGAAATGAGGAGAGGCTACAGGGGCTTTTGGGGAAGGGAAAGAGGAGACAGTCGGGGAAGGGGAATAAGATGTTTCCCATGAGTCTTTATAGGTCCACCACCACCATACTCTAAACACTGAATTCTGAGGATTTCCACAAGGTAACTTCCATGAAGAAGTGCAATGCTGATCCAGCACCACCTTCTGTAACCTACTCTGCAGATTGAAGCAGTATCACTGTAGCATAGCACCTCCTATTCCTAACCCAACAGGATCAGCAGGGTCACATTTCCTGTGCCCTTCTACGAATGCAAATAATCACCCAGGGCAATCAAGCAATTCCTATCCCAAAACCTGACCTAAATCCAACCTGATACAGATCTAGGTAACTGGTTTCCTCCAAGATAGCTTGGAGCTATCCTGCCATTACTTGCACAATAGCTTGTCCAAGAGGCAAAGATTCAGTGAACTCAGGGACAAGGACTTTTTCAAAGGAACAAAGCTCTTCACAAATCATACGTTTACCATGTTGCTGAGTGAAACAGATAATACTAGGTAGTTGCATATTATTAGACAAGAGGATCCACGGTCAAGTGGCATGAGCCTCCCACAAAGGTTCTCATCCATATTTTCAGGCGAGATCAACATCTTAGCAACCATAACTGCAGAGGTTAAGGAAACTTCTCGTTATGACTGAAAGATTGTAGTCGTCAGAATGAATGCACACAATTGTATCTGCAAGATGCTGCACATCACCATGAACTATCGATGGAGCAATCCCAACACAAAAAATCTGCAAATGCTATTTTTTAAAAAAAAACACCTCCACCTGACAGCACTACACAAACACAACTGCAGCAGCCCTCTTTACCACCAGCACTGTCAGATTATAGGCGTTCAAATGAACTCTGGGCCGCGTTTGAGCAGATTTCTCATGAGTATTCCGCATGGTGCACTTTTGTTTTCATCAAAACCACTTTTATTATCCCAGGTGCCTCAGTTAACAAAGAGGCTGCCTCTTCTCTCTTAGATTAGAGAAGATGCCTAGGAGTGGTCATATCAACTGTTTAAGTCAATTCTTCCTTATAGAGGTCAGCCAGGATTCAGGAGGCTTGCTATGTCAGCTGGAGATCTTCCAAGAGCACAATGAAAAGCCACAGAATTCAACCGATTCCAGAGCTGGATCACCATCCTTGCAAAGTCTACTGAGATCTGAGTTTCCAGTCTTCGCCAGGCAGTGATCTATTTGCCTCCAACTCTTGTTGGGTTTTCTTAGTCATCTCCTGGTTTTTTGTTCACTCAACATTGATCTCCAATGCACGTCAGCTTCCGTCAGCTTCCATCAGCACCATGCCTTCCCATCGCGTACTAAATTCCACTGAAGGAGCCCAGTAATCTGCTTTATCTTGATTTTGGTTTTTGTTTTCATATGTGAGCTGCTTCTTTTTACAGCCCTAAATAATCTCCTGTTTATATAACATGAGTTCAAGATGTTTCTATTGTGCTTCCCCCCCCCTATACGCAAGATTATTTCTCAGCTTCTTTCCTCACTGGAAAAGTCTTCCACCTTCCTGTTCATAAACTGAAAATTGCAGTCCTGATCTGGGCAGCAGAACAGATAGAGCGAAAATTAAAAAGTGATTCACATGGGTGGGAAAAGGGTCCCTGAGATTAAGCAAGAAGACTTGACACCCAAATATAAATATTTAGAAGTTTTCTCATGGATCATTATGCACTAAAGTCCTGCTTTGCTGGTCAGGGCCTCAGTTGCTTTATATCCAGCTTGGGATTTGTCTGAGACATAAGGAACTGAAGTAGTTTGGCTCAAAGCACAGAGTGAGTCAGTGGCTTGGGATCTTCAGAGGCCCTTTCCTCCTCCCTTCCTAGAAACACCACACCCACGGCAGTGTATGCTGGCTGGACAATTAGAACAAGATGCTTTAGATGGGCAAGACTTGCGGGCTCATAATTTACTGAGCTCAAAATTGTTCGAAATCAACCCCAGCCATTTCAGGATATAGCAAAAACAAATTTGGAACAGGCCTATATAGCTAATGATAGACGTGTACTGTTAGATATTGGGAAGGGGGAACAGGGCTACTGCTAGCTCTGGGGGTCAACACCTTCTGGAAAAGAACATATGAATTCATGGGAAATGAGGTTACTACTAGAGCTGAGCCAAAATTTCATGAACAAACATTTTCACTATGAAATGGGAAGTTTAGAGGAGCCCAAGATGTTGTCCTAAAGACCCCCCCAAAACATCTGTTTTGGAATGTTTTACTCAGTCTGATTTATTGGCCTCTCTCAGAACCTTCTTTGATCCCATTTTAAAAAAAGAACACGAAGTGATCCAGCCAATCAGGGATCATGTAGTCAGTGTGCTATTGTATAGCTAGTCACATTTGATAACACCACAAAGCAAAACCAAGAGAGCCATGTTTCATTCCACTGCCAAAACTGGGGGCCATGTTTAGTGAGGGGGGGGGAGATTAACCTTGTCACATACACCCATTTTGGATCAACCACTGAACCATTCACTACGGGCCTAACATATATGCCATACGGAACTATACTTCCAGTAACATATCTATACAATTACTGTGCTCTTTTTCTTCATACCTCAGAACTCTGTCTACAAGGTTTCAAGGGTTAACTTGAAAATCACACAAACAATTTTAAGAAGCCATTTAGGAGACCATTTTCCTGACATGGAAGAAGGGCTGCTCTTATATCTGAGAGATTTCCATTATTCATTATTAAAGATGGCTAGTGGTGAACCAGCTGTTGTGAACCTGAGAACTTCAATTACATTTCTACTCTTCTAGGAGCTCAGAGCAGCATAAATACGATTCTGAAGGGGTGGGCTGGAGGAAAAATCCTATCCAACAATTCAGAGGGCCAAACCCACTTAACCATTAAAACTATATCATGCACTTTCAGACCACTCAATGCATTATGATTCTCAGAAAAAAAAATTAGAACTGGACCTAACAGCAAATAACTATTTACACAGTTTCCCTACTGATATCACACGGATGTCACAGTTTCCCATAGCTCGGGATGAATCATAGAATCACAGAGTTAGAAAATACTTCCAGGGTCATCTAGTCCAACCCCTGCACAGTGCAGGAAATTCACAGATCCCCCCCACACACACCCTTTGTTCCATGCCCAGAAGATGGCAAAAAAACTCCAGGATCCCTGGCCAAACTGGCCTGGAGAAAATTGTTTCCTGACCCTAAAGTGTCGATCAGCATTTCCCTGGGTGTGTAAGAAAGGGACATAAGAACTAAGCACTGATGCAACCCTTTCTGCCTTCTCTCTCATGATCTGCCTAAGTTCACAGAATCAGCATTGCTGTCAGATGACCATCTAGCCTCCATTTTAAAACCACCAAGAAGGAGAACCCACCACCTCCCAAGGAAGCCTGTTCCCACTGAGGTACCACTCTGTCAGGAAGGTCTTCCTAATGTTTAGCTGGAAATACTTTTGATTTAATTTCAACCTGCTGGTTCTGGTCTGACTTTCTGGGGCAACAGAAAACAACTCCACGCCATCTTCTAGATGACAGCCCTTCAAGTACTTGAACATGCTTTCATATTTCAGTCTTCTCTACTGAGTCTCCTCTACTGAGTTCCTTCAACCAAGGAACCAAGTCCTATGAAGAAAGGTTGAAGGAGCTGGGCATGTTTAGTCTGGAGAGGAGGCGGCTGAGAGGTGATACGATCACCATCTTCAAGGACTTGAAGGGCTGTCATATAGGGGATGGTGTGGAATTGTTTTCTGTGGCCCCTGAAGGTAGGACCAGAACCAATGGGTTGAAATTAAATCAAAAGAGTTTCCAGCTCAACATCAGAAAGAACTTCCTGACAGTTAGAGCAGTTCCTCAGTGGAACAGGATTCCTCGGGAGGTGGTGGGCTCTTCCTCCTTGGAGGTTTTTAAACAGAGGCTAGATGGCCATCTGACAGCAATGAAGATCCTGTGAATTTAGGGGCAGGTATTTGCGAGTGTCTTGCATTGTGCAGGGGGTTGGACTAGATGACCCTGGAGGTCCCTTTCAACTCTATGATTCTATTATTCTAACCTTTCTTCATATATAGGACTTGGTCTCCAGACCCCTCACCATCTTTGTTGCCTCCTCTGGACACATTCCAGCTTGTCAACATCCTTCTTAAATTGTGGTACCAAGAAGTAGAACTACATCTCATAGTCTATCATCATTAGGACAAAAGAAGTGTGCATTCCATTATTTGTCTGCAGTGACAATTCCATGCATATAATTCCCCCAAAAGTGTTCTCTGATCCCTTTTTGTCCCATTTCCTATGGAGAAGACAGGTTACAAGTATAATTGTGCATGACAATTCCAAACTAGATGTTGGTTTAAATGTATGCGTGTTTCCCAGTTTCACATAATTTTTTATCAAGTACAGTGGAATGGAAATGTTTCAGGCACATAACTTTAGCACACTTGGGAACAAGTATCTGAAAAGCAACTAATGGCAATTAGCACAAGTGGTTTCAAATAACTTCAGCCTATCATGTTATATATGTGAAATTTTGCCCCATTTCTATTCATCGTAAGGAACAGTTCTGTCACATGCCATTTCTGCTGGTGAAAAGGGGAGGAAGAGTTCTCTTTGATCAAGTTCACAGTACGGACATCAGCCTTGTGAGACAGGAGCTATAATACACAGGTAAATTGAGTGGGACTGAGTGTTAAAGCTGACTGGATCCAATACCAAATCTAGAAAGTCTGCACATCAAACTAAGCTAGTTCAAGAAATTGCTTTGCCTGATTTGACTGAGACAGTAAACATTTTTGCCATTTCTCATATTTTAACCCTATTCTTTCTGTTAGGAACATGGGGTGGCATACACATTTTTTTTTTCCTGCTCCATTTTCTCCTCACAGTGACACTCTGTAGTAGGTTAGGCTGACAGAGTTGCAGGATAGAGAAGTCCCCCGAATCAATTTCATGGCCAGGCGAGTATTTGAACCTGCAACTTCCAAGTCCTAGTCTAACCACTCTACTGCACTGGCTTTCGACTTCACAACCAGTCAGTCTTCATCCAACAGTTTATATTGTGATGTCAGCCCCAAAGCAGCCCAGCATCTGTCTGAAAACTGCACCTTCCCCTGCCAGATATGCTTACTGGAGCAGGAGTGCACCAATCACAATGCTTCAGAATGCACAGCTTGCGACCTCTAGAAGTTGGAGTCTTTCCTGGCTAGGATCCCAATTACTGACAAAGCTTCTGCGGAATGAAAGTAAAGAGGCTCATCTGAATTCAGTCTTAAGTGGTGCAATATAGAAGAGGGTCTTCTACGCATCAGTATCAAAGCTTCAGCTCTCAACAGCATTACCTCTTTGCTTATTCATGTAGAAGAAGAAGAAGATATTGGATTTATATCCCGCCCTCCACTCCGAAGAGTTTCAGAGCGGCTCACAATCTCCTTTACCTTCCTCCCCCACGACAGACACCCTGTGAGGTGGGTGGGGCTAGAGAGGGCTCTCACAGCAGCTGCCCTTTCAAGGACAGAGGCTCAGAGCGGCCTACAATCTCCTTTCCCTTCCTCCCCTACAACAGACACCCTGCAAGGTGGGTGGAGCTGGAGAGGGCTCTCACAGCAGCTGCCCTTTCAAGGACAGAGGCTCAGAGCGGCCTGCAATCTCCTTTCCCTTCCTCCCCCACAACAGACACCCTGTGAGGTGGGTGGGGCTGGAGAGGGCTCTCACAGCAGCTGCCCTTTCAAGGACAGAGGCTCAGAGCGGCCTACAATCTCCTTTCCCTTCCTCCCCCACAACAGACACCCTGTGAGATGGGTGGGGCTGGAGAGGGCTCTCACAGCAGCTGCCCTTTCAAGGACAGAGGCTCAGAGCAGCCTACAATCTCCTTTCCCTTCCTCCCCCACAACAGACACCCTGTGAGGTGGGTGTGGGGCTGGAGAGGGTTCTCACAGCAGCTGCCCTTTCAAGGACAACCTCTGCCAGAGCTATGGCTGACCCAAGGCCATTCCAGCAGGTGCAAGTGGAGGAGTGGGGAATCAAACCCGGTTCTCCCAGATAAGAGTCTGCACACTTAACCACTACACCAAACTATGTATGAGAAAGTTCTGCCTGTGCATCTAGACTTTTTTGCTGCAGAGAAAGGGATAAGCGGTATGGAACAGAGTTAATGCAGCAGGACGTAGTCATATGTTCAAACTGTCAGCTTGCTCAAAAGCAAGATAAGCAAGAGTATGTGTGGGCCCTGGGCTATTATGACAATAGATGACAATCTCACAGATCATCACAGGATCATCAACAGAGAACCCAGCACAAGCCACAAACTGCAGCACAAGATTTGTTCTCTGCACATAAAACCACACAATCTGGTGCCTACCAATAACAGGCAATGACTTAAAAGTTTTTGCGTTGCAAGTGGAGACACTGGTGGGGAGCGGGGTGCTGTAACAATATTATTAGCCAAGACACAGAATACATCACAGAGAAGAACAGCAACTGAATTTAACTCCTATGTTTTGTCCCTCTGTTATGGACATTTTTTCTTTTGTTTGCATCCTAAAATATCTCTTAATTTTGGCCGTAATCATTGCTAAGGGGGAAAAACCAAAAGCAAGAAAGGGTGACAAGCTTAAGGTTCAAGAAACAGCACTCAGCACCTGTCCATCTGAAGCTTGCTTGACCTGACGTTCTACACTGGGGCAATGCACTGGATGAGGATTCCATAATTACAGTAGTAAGTATTTTCTCAGAGCATTCATCTGAATCTTGGGATTTCTTGAAAGCTTACTGGGTCAATAAAGGCAAATAAGTGCCCCTAAACAAGACCACAGAGATGCACAGACTAGTTTTGAGAATATATGAGGGCACAGGCTCAGTTCACCTAACTATAGCCCATGTCCTTCATTGGAACAGTCTCACTCATTTGTGTACTTCTGAAAGCTTCTACTGGCAAACATTTGCAAAGGTTCCGGGGCAGTCTAATAGATGTAAAAAAGGGTTCCTTGGACACTTGTTTTACAAGCAAACTGGAATAATTTCCTAGCTAAATTTCACAAGCACACTGAACAACGGGAGCAAAGTTGATTTCAGCTTTGAGCTGGCCACTTCTGAGACAAATCAGTTCTAGCTAGTGGGGAAAAAAGGGAATAAAACCTTTGGTGCCAAGCAAATTTATAGGAAAGAGACAAGCAACAGAAATGACACTGTACGGAGATAACTTCAATAGACCTTCATCTGGGTTCTCTAAATGAGTCAGAAATGGCGACTTTCATGTAATTAAATTTAATGTAGCCATCCTTTATACCTTTAAAGCTTTCTTTAGATACTCTTAGGAAGCAAAGAATATGCCTATATATTCAACATGCTTCTGTATCTAGTACAAAGAACTTGCATGCCAGTCCAGAATTATATTCCCTAACAACCTTAGCTAGCATTTTCTCTGATAAAAGACCCATGTTTAGCCTTCATATCTAAGAAAACTCTGAAAATTTGCAAAAGTGTCTGCTAAAGACTATGAAATTGAAAAGAAGCCATGAGGCAGGCTTCTAATGTTAAAGAAGTTATTTGTTCTTCGCACAGCTCTCTCATTCCTCACACTGGTCTCTAACTCGTGCTTTCTAATGTGCCTTGAGGCCCTCCTAAGCTCCTTCTGCACTCATGCCTACCATCCTTCTTTGCCCTCAATGACAAGAGATCTTGCAAAACATTCCAAATCCTAAAAAAATGAAAAAAAAGTAGAACCACCTAAAGAAATCACTGAGAGCAAGACAACTGCCAAAAAGAAATAACTGGCACAGCCATCAACAAACCTAAAATGTTCTTCAGAACCTGCCAATATACACACATACACAACCACCGGCTCCACACTGCTGGAAACTTGGGATCCACTCACAGAATTCCACCAGCGGCTCAAAGAGAGAGCCAGTTTGGTGTAGTAGTTAAGTGTGCGGACTCTTATCTGGGAGAACCAGGTTTGATTCCCTACTCCTCCACTTGTACCTGCTGGAATGGCCTTGGGTCAGCCATAGCTATCGCAGGAGTTGTCCTTGAAAAGGCAGCTGCTGTGAGAGTTCTCTCAGCCCCACCCACCTCACAGGGTGTCTATTGTGGGGGGAGAAGACACAGGAGATTGTAAGCCGCTCTGAGTCTCTGATTCAGGGAGAAGGGCGGGGTATAAATCTGCAATTCTTCTTCTTCTTCTTCAAACTCATCCATTTGGGAATCACTGCTTTAATTCATTTTATTATCAAAGCCTAATACTTTGTTAGTAAGCCTGCCAACATTTTGCAGTTGTGCATTTCCATCGTTAATGCTTTTGCTTCTGTTTTGAGCTACAAAATCTTTCACATTCCTTTTTCATCAAATATGTGCCTTTTGAGTGGGCAAGAAATACAAGCAAGACCAATGATTCTGCTGGCATTCGCCATTAGGCGTTTATCAGATCTCTCCCATCTTCTTTCCCAAGTGTTCAGTTCCCATCTGGCTTCACCTTGTCCAGCTGAGCAATCCCAACTCCCTTCTGGACAGCCAGGTATTGAACAACTTGGATCACTGATAAAATATTAATAGTCCTTGAAAACCTGTAATCTAAACTTAAAGTTATACAATTACAAATGGCATCAGGAAGTTACATATTTAGAGCTTGCTGTTTGTTCCAGATCAGATCTGAACCGATTAAAAAAAAAAGAAAAATATTTCTGTTTGGTTTCTTTCTTTTGTTATTATTCTTACTAATCCACCAGCCCCATTTGCTAGTCTATTCTCCTGGGACAAAAGGTCAAGCATGGGTCTTTCTGGCTCACATCAGCATTGCAGGGAAGAAAAATTCTGCTGTTGACAATACCAAAACACAACCCCACCCCACCCACCCCCTCTAGCTGTATCATGTCTGCCCTGACTTTGTAAGGTAAGAAAAGTTAAGGGAAAATTCTCTTTAAGGCCTTGATGTATGAATTGGTAATGGTAGGAACAGGAGGCCCCCAGGGTCTGGACGTGTCAATGGTATTAGAACCATCCTTCATGCTGCAGCCTAAAAACAAACCAATAGCTGGAAATCCTGCCCTGTGCTGTCAGAACTGTGAACGTTTGGTACTCATAGCATGGAGCAGGATAACAAAATACTGAATACTTCCTAAAAGCTATCATGGCTGTGCCCCTTTTTCTGAGAGGCTGAAAAGTGGCTGTTTCCTAGCCATTGTTGTTTGTGTAGGGAAAGGATTTTCATTCGTAGCTCTGACTTTTAAGTTTGCTGCTGTTGGCTCCCAAGCCTAAAAAGGCAAAGTTTACAAAGCATAGCTTTGGGACTTCTGGAGGCTGACGCTAAAAATTGGCTCGCACCCACCAGCTTCGAAGTCTGCAGAAGATCTCCAGGCTGAAAACCTGCCATTTTGCTGCAAACACAGTCCTCCTCAGAGGGCGACCTCAGGTAATCCTGAGCATGCATACATGAAACATTTGTGGACTTCTAAAGAATGTCACAGTTACCTCAAGCAAGAGCTAGACAGAGCAGGACCAAAGGTCCATATAATGCAGCATCTTGTCTTCAACAGTGGCTTGAGCAACACTAAACCTTAAAGAAGGAAAAGTCCAGTTCCCAGGAGGCTGAAGTCGGTTCCTTATTCGCAGTTCCTTATTCGTTACTTATTCGTGAATTCAACCGAAAACACTGAAGAGAGTTTGAAAGCTCTGAACCCCAAAATAAGGTCTGGACCCCCATATATCATACATCCCCACATTCAGGGGACTCTGCCCTTCGAGAAGACATGTGCTGCTTCATGGTCCAACGAGCGGTTCTCGTGCCAGCTGCTCCAGAGCAAGGTGCTCTCAGGACACTCAAAGAGGCAGACCCTGGGGCCAGGCTGTACCCTAAAGCAATGATTGGACCACCCCAAGTGACGCATCCCCACGCTCGGGACACTGTCCCCTTCAAGAAGACACGCAGTGCTGCCCGGTCCAAACACTGATTCCGGCGCCACAAGCTTCCAATTGGGGTGCCACCTAGAAGCCTGAATTTCAAAGGAGATTTGAATAAGGAAACATTTTGATTGCTTGCCCTTTGCACCCCAAAATACAGCATAGACCACCACATGCCATACACCCCCATATTCAGGGGACTCTGCCCTTCGAGAAGACATGTGCTGCTTCATGGTCCAACGAGCGGTTCTTGTGCCAGCTGCTCCAGAGCAAGGTGCTCTCAGGACACTCCAAGAGGCAGACCCTAGGGCCAGGCTGTACCCTAAAACAATGATTGGACCACCCCAAGTGACACACCCCCACGCTCGGGACACTGTCCCCTTCAAGAAGACACGCAGTGCTGCCCAGTCCAAACACTGATTCCGGCGCCACAAGCTTCCAATTGGGGTGCCACCTAGAAGCCTGAATTTCAAAGGAGATTTGAATAAGGAAACATTTTGATTGCTTGCCCTTTGCACCCCAAAATACAGCATAGACCACCACATGCCATACACCCCCACATTCAGGGGACTCTGCCCTTCGAGAAGACATGTGCTGCTTCATGGTCCACTGAACGGTTCTCGTGCCAGCTGCTCCAGCTGAATAAGAGACTAATTAACCTTGCCCGTATCTCTCTGGAGCAGCTGGCATGAGAACCACTCATTGGACCATGAAGCAGCACATGTCTTCTCGAAGGGCAGAGTCCCCTGAATGTGGGGGTGTATGATATATGGGGGTCCAGACCTTATTTTGGGGTTCGGAGCTTTCAAACTCTCTTCAGTGTTTCCGGCTGAATTCACGAATAAGTAACGAATAAGGAATGAATAAGGAACTGCGAATAAGGAACCGACTTTAGCCTCCTCCGGTTCCCCCATTTAGCAAAGGGGGAATTGGTCAATCTATCACCAGTTTACTTGAGGCAAATCTCTCTGTGCCTCTCAAAAAGTTTTTATTTCAAAATGCACAATGCATGCCATTATGGCCATATAATATTGATCCTCACTTTATCCTCAGTGTGCACACTCGCGCTTATACAAATTAGGCTTAATTATCTTTCCATAGCTTCTGGATCTGTACCTCAGAGCGGTTTGATGCATAGACATTTAACAGCTGATTCCATTTTTTCTCTGTTGTTAAAAACAGTTTCATCTGATAATTTCTATACTTCAAATGATCGTTAAAAAGCACAAGAGCAGAGCAGGCAGATTTTTTGTTCCGGTCAGCTGACAACCATATCCATGCCTCAATAACCAGTTGCCTATGGCACATTCTCTTTCAAATGTATCATGTGAATGAGGAAAAGTAATCTCAATGACAGATTCACTATCACGCCAGATTCACTATCACGCCAGACTGATATGTAAGTGGCATGATGGGACTCATGATACAACTTAGGGGAGGGATGGTGGCTCAGTGGCAGAGCATCTGCTTGGTAAGCAGAAGGTCCCAGGTTCAATCCCCGGCATCTCCAACTAAAAAGGGTCTAGGCAGGTAGGCGTGAAAAACCTCAGCTTGAGACCCTGGAGAGCTGCTGCCAGTCTGAGTAGACAATACTGACTTTCATGGACCGAGGGTCTGATTCACTATAAGGCAGCTTCATATGTTCATAACTTCAGCCAAGAAATGAATTAACAGAACGGCATCCTATATGTTCCCTCCCATGCCTGTTACTCCTATGTCCCATTTCCCTATCGGTCTTTCTTTAATGCTTGGATCACATCTCTAAACGAATCTCCAGAGGCGGAACCGCTGCCCATAAACAGAAGACCAACACTGCATGGAAAAGTCACCATCATCACCATCCTCTTTTGCACACATCAACATTGTGCACAGAAGGTTATACAAAATGGAAGCCAGAATGCGGTTAAGACTCGCTTCCAGGCGAGTAGCAGAAAACAAACCTTCGGTACAGTTTTTTTTTTGCTGTTTGTTTTTAAATTTTCCTTTTAAGCCAAAATGACCAATTGGGCTGTATGCGGGCAGGTAGACCAGTTAACAATTTGATAGGCTAGTAGGTTTTTTGCAAGGCTGCAAACTATGGAATATACATTTCAGTACATATGTGTTTACAAATCACAAGCTTGTCTTTTTCCTTTACAGGCTAATTTACATTTAGATCCTTATGACTGCAATTTTAAGAATTTCAAAATTCAGTTAAAGCTATGAAAGTAGTTTCCATTTCCCTCTTATCAAATAAAAAAAAATACCACCACCCAGATGTGGCGGAACAGTTCTGCTCTGACCTGCAAGCCCTATTGCATCCTGTCCTTGAAGGTATCTAGAGACCCCAGTGGTCATGCAAGGTCTCTGTCTGGCACATGTACTGTCCTAACTAGGGTTGCCAAGTCCAATTCAAGAAATATCTGGGGACTTTGGGGGTGGAGCCAGGAGACTTTGGGGTGGAGCCAGGAGACATTAGGGGTGGAGCCAAGATCAAGGCTGTGACAAGCATCATTGAACTCCAAAGGGAGTTCTGGCCATCACATTTAAAGGGACGGCACACCTTTTCAATTCCTTCCTCCCATTGGAAATAATGAAGGATAGGGGCACCTTCTTTTGGGGCTCACAGAATTGGACCCCCTGGTCCAATCTTTTTGAAACTTGAGGGGTATTTTGGGGAGAGGCATTAGATGCTATGCAGAAAATTCAGTGCCTCTACCACAAAAAATAGCCCCTTCAGAGCCCCAGATACCCACGGATTAATTATCCATGATTTTCTATGGGAATAAATCTCCCTAGGGAATAATAGAGTTCCCAGAAGACATTTCCCTCCCCTCCCCCCGCTTTCTGATGACCCTGAAGCAGGGGGAGGGCTTCCAAACTGGGGGATCCCCTGCCCCCACCTGGGGATTGGCACCCCTAGTCCTAACGGGGTGTGAAACTTCTTCATTTTTTTGTGATGAACAGAACCCCACGTGAAACCCATTTTGTTACAGTACCCATTCATTACCTCTTCTAAAAATCCGCAAAGCACCCACAAGATCAATAAGACTGGGGATCTCTGAGTTAAGCATTCCCCAGAAGCAACCGTATATTGTGAGAAAGCGTCTATTAAGCAGTTACAAGTTTGTAGGTTTGTGAAATTATCTAGGTGACCTGATCTAGAAAATGCATTCTTGAAAACTCCCAAATACAGACAGTCAAATGTGTAAATTTTAACTTATGTAAAAAAGGCATTACCGATAGATTTTAGACTATTAATATGCCAATCAAATTCTTTCAGCACTAACACTCCCAGCTAAATTCCTCTAGGGTTTGCTATATCTTTCTAACCAGATAAATGATTTACCAGCTCAGATTATCTCAAGCAGCTACTACGAACTGACGCCTGAAGGCACTGTGTGATGTCTCAGTTACACACACTTGCCCTGATAAAACTTTCCCCTTTGGCTTCACTTCCTGGCCTGCATCCTAGTCCCCAAGCTCAGGCACTGACCCCCAGCAGCCAATATACTGAGGCCTCGCTTCAGACGAGGGTGAGAAATCCACATCAGTGTCCTCCATTCATTCCAGGTCAGCACACAGCCTTAGGGAACTTTACTTATGTCTCCAACAAAGACAGGTTTGATCATCTCACACAGATAAAGGCAAAGCCCAAAACAGGAGTAGCCAAGACACAAAGTTCAGAGAAAATCTGCACCGAAAAACTCGATGTCACTTGCCTGTAGTCTCCCCTTCCACTATGTTTTGTGGCCACTGCCTATCTCCAAAGGGTACCCCATCTGAGCTAAGAGGACCCCAAGATCAGGAAACAAAATGGAGACTGGTCAGAAAACAGACCAAGGAACATTCTCTGTAACGTAGCAGAGAACGGCCCATTGGACTTACTGTAAGGGGGTCCTTCTCCTCAGAGGTTTGGAGGACATCTCTGTGGGTTATTCCCACCGTTCCAATAGGGAAGTAGGAAACACTTTTTTCTCCTTCCTCCTGGTGCCTTCGGAATAACCCCTTCTCCCGTTTTGGGACTCCGAAAGCAGTGATGTATTCCCTCTAACAAGAAAGACTACATATAGATACGAACAAGAAAAAACAGTGGCAACCAAACTGTAACAGTAAATTCCAATAGTACTATACTATAACAGTACAATGGAAGAAAGTGAGGACAGAATAGTGCATAGACAGACAATAAAAAAGACTGGGAGCAGCGAGATGTCCTCCAAACCTCTGAGGAGAAGGACCTCTCACAGTAAGTCCAATGGACTTTTCTTCCCTCAGAGGTTGTCGGACATCTCTGTGGGACCTCCCAGAGCAGTCCCCTAGTTGGGTGGGTCTTCATCGTCCTCGGCCTCATTCAGAACATGTTGCAGAATCTTTCGTCTGAATGCTGCATCTGCTGAAGCCATGGAATGCAATTTGTAATGTCGAACAAAGGTATAGGGAGACAACCAGGTTGCAGCTCTACATACCTCCTCCACTGAAGCACGGTTCAAAAACGCTGCACTGATAGATGCGCTCCTGAGGGAATGTGCAGTAACACTTTTAGGTACCTGCAACCCTGAAGCTTTATATGCTTCCACAATGCACATCTTGAGGACTACACTGATTGAATAAATGGACATCTTATCCCCAAGACAAGGAGGAGAAATATTGATGAACATATAGACTGATTTCCTAATTGGTCTGGATCGTAGGAGGAAGATCTTCAACATTCTACATACGTCCAAAGTATGCCACACAAATTCATTTGGATGCTTTGGTTGTGGACAAAAGTTAGGAAGATAGATTTCCTGGGAACGATGAAATCTAGATGCGGACTTAGGTAAGAAAGTGGGGTCAGTACGTAAGATCACTTTTTCCTTGTGGAACACACACAGTCTAAATTTAATAGACAACACCCCCAGCTCTGACACTCTGTGTGCTGACATGATGGCAACCAGGAAAGGTGTCTTCATGCACACCCACTTGAGGCCCACCTCATGAAGCAGCTCAAAGGGTTTTTTGGTGCCATACCGGACCCTGGAGAAGCATGTCTGGAAGAACTGGAAACTTCAGAGGCTGATCTATGGACAACTCCGTTAGCATCGAGAACCATGGTCATCATGGCCAGAACGGAGCTACGAGGATGATTTCCACCTGGAGCTCTCTCACCCTCCAGTTGACTTGGGGAACTAGAGGTACCAGCGGTAATGCGTATAGAAGACCTGCAGGTGAGATGTCAGGGCGTCCATTCTGTTCGGCTTCTGGATGGAAAAATCTGGTGAAGAACCTTGGTAGCTTTTTGTTTGTGTTGGACACGAACAGATCCACTTCTGGTAGTCCCCAGCGCTGGCAAATGAGATTGAACAATTTTAGATTGAATTCCCACTCACCTTCGCAGAAGACCTGTCTGCTTAACCAATCCACCTGGATGTTGCCCTGGTCCTTGATGTGTTCTACCCGTAGAGAAGCCAGATTCTTTTCCGCCCACGCTAGGATCCTTGATGCTTCCCTGTGGAGTTGAGACGACCAGGAGCCCCCCTGGTTGTTCAAATATGCTTTGGCCATTATGTTGTCTGTCCTGACCAGAACGTGCTTCCGGACAATGTTGGTCTTGAATGCAATCAGCGCTAAGCGAATCACTCTGATTTCCAGGAGATTGATGGGGAGACAACGTTCAGCTGGGGATCATTGCCCTTGGACTGGGTTGCCCTGTAAAATTGCTCCCCATCCCCCCAAGCTGGTATCCATGAAAATCTCCAGGGATGAATGAGGGTGAAATATCTTGCCCTGGCGCAAGTTGGATAGATCTGTCCACCATAGGAGACTCTTCCTGACTGACAATGGGACAGTAACATTCATGTCCCTCTTTTCCATGATGTATAATTGAAAGGGCCGAAGAAACATCTGAAGAGTTCTGGAGTGGAATCTGGCCCACTGAATCATGTCTATGGTCGATACCAAAAGGCCCATCAGTTTGGCAAGAAGCATCGATTGAGATGTGTGACTTTTGATGACCTTGGAAGTCAGATCTCTGATTGTCTTGGGCTTGAACAATGGTAGAAAAAGAGAAGTGCAAGTGGAGTCCATTTCTGCTCCCAGGTGTTCTAGTCTCTGTGTCGGCTGTAGGGAATTCTTTGCAATCATCACTGTGAAGCCATGGGAGCGCAGGCATTGAACTGTGAGATCTGTGTCTTGCATAGACTTCTCCCTGCTGTTGGATCGGACCAGAAGGTCGTCCAGGTAAAGATGAACTTGGATTCCCTGCTTAAACCACTGGGTTTATCAGAATTTTGGAGAAGGCTGTAGATAACCCTGGGGGCTGTATTTAACCCAAAGGGCATTGCTCTGTATTGATAGTGTTGATCTAGCGCTATGAACCTCAGGAAGCTTCTGTGTGAAGGATGGATAGGGACGTGGAGGTAAGCCTCCATCAGAACTATCGAAGTAAGGAATTTTCCTGGTATGAGAGAGTCCATAATAAATCTCAGGGTTTTCATCCTGAAGTGTCACAGTTTGATGTACCGATTCAGGAACTTGAGGTCAAATATGGCCCTCCAGTCAACGTTCTTTTTGGGAATGGTGAAGAAGATGGAGTAAACTCCCTTCCCCTTCTCCGGCTCTGGAACAGGTTCCACTGCCCAACTGTTGAGAAGGTGTTGCAGCGCCTTTAGGGTGATGTTTCTTTTGTTGCTTAACTTTGGAGTAGGGGATCTGATGAATCTGTCCGGTGGAAGATGGCGAAATTCTATTGAGTAGCCTTGTTTCACCACTTCTAATGTCCATTGGTCTGCCTGGGAGGCCTCCCAGACTGAAAAGAAGTGGAGTAGCCGAGTTCCCACCGGAAGAGATTCGGAGTCACGCCTGGACTTGGACTCCCGGTCGGACTTATCTGACTTGGAGAAGTTGCTTCAGTTGAACTTGGAGCCAAATGAACCTCTCTTAGATGAGGACTTTGCATTCTCCCAAAGTGACTTCTAATCAGATTGGTACCTGGCCAAGGTATGTTGGGACCGAAAGGACTGGGAACCCCTTCTATCGTTCCTTTTGATGGATTTGGACATGGCCTTCTTTTTTATTGTGAGTTTCCATGAGAATCCTGTCGAAAGCCTCCCCGAAAAGGCAACCCCCTTGGAAGGGATATGCTGCGACTGTTGATTTTGAGAGGAAATCGGCCTGTCATGCCTGAAGCCATAAAAGACGTCCGGTGATCGTCGTGGAAGCCAAGGCCTTTGAGGCAAATGTGAGAATGTCCCATGTTGCATCAGCAGTAAAAGAAGCAGCCTTAAGGATGCGGGTTACTCCCTCTAGAAGACGACAGTTGTCTTCCGGTAACATCTGGAGTAGTTTTCTTACCCAGACTATGGAAGCCCTGGAAACCAGTGAGACCATGGAAGAAGCCTTGACCGTCATGGAGATTGCTTCATGAAGCCTTTTCAAGGTTGCCTTAGCCTTCTTGTCTAGGGGATCCCTAAGTGATCCCTGACCGTCTTCTGATACTATGCCCGAGGACTACATCTACAGTTGGTGCCTGAAACAGCTCATTAGTGTAGGCAGGTAAAGCGTATAATTTCCTGACAAGATGAGGAAGTTGTTTATTAGTTGCTGGTTTTTCCCATTCAGCTCTGACTTGTTTTTCAAAATATTCTGGGAATGGGAAAACTTGTTCAGAAGTTTCCCCCCTGGTGTAAAAAGTCAGTGTATCCACTGGTTCTGGATTTGATCTTTTTTGAAGCTGATGGCTTGACCTCATTATCAGTGGGATCTTCCTGGATCTCCAGAGCTGAAAGTGTTTTTGCCAGCAAATAAGAGTAATCTTCCTGTCGGAAGAAGCAACTAGCTTGCTCTGGCACTCTGACCTCCTCTTGTTCCTCTTCAGAGAAACATTCTCCCTCCTCCCTGTCAGACCCCGTGGCCATAGATTCAGAATCTGGGGGGAGGGGTTGAAAAGGCTGTTGAAAGGGAGCCTTTCTAGCTGCCTTAGTAGGCCAGGAGAAAGGTTGAGGCTGAGGAGGAAATTGGAAAGAACCTGCAGAAGAAGCCCCATTCTATTGCAAAAAGAACTCATTTCCTCTTGCATTGCCCTTCTAATAAACAGCATAGCCTCTGCACTATGTGGGTTGCCAGCCAGTGGTATGTTACCCCCATGTAGATCAGAGGCGTCCTGGGAATCCGCAGGGCCATCTGAGCATCTGCAGTGCCTTCCATGTTTGGCCAGAAGGTCTGGGAGCCAAACTCCGCATTTCCAAGATGGCTGCCGCCAATCCCTGTCACTCCACTCTGCATCGCGGGATCTTCTGGAGCGCAGCGTTTCTGGGTGGCTGTGACCGCGGCTGTGTTGGGGAGGGCACGAGAAAGCCATGAGAGCAAGTCGGCACCTCCGGGCACGTCCCCCTCTCCTCGTCTGAGAGAAAGCAGTCGCTGGGCCTATAACTCATGGATGGAAGGTCTTCTCTGTCGCTCTTGCCCAGCAGGAAAGAGGTAAGGACAGAGGAGGAATAGAGAGAGTAGATTGAAGGAGTAATAGAGAAATCTGTAAAGTGAAGAAAAGAAAAAGTAGCCTAGCATAAGCTCTGTGCTGCTGCTCCCTGAAGAGGCAGGAACTAAACTGGAGGAGAGGTTATTCCAAAGGCACCAAGAGGATGGAGAAAAAAGTGTTTCCTGCCTCCCTATTGGAACGGTGGGAATAACTCACAGAGATGTCTGACAATCTCTGAGGGAGAATATGCAGGGGCTTGACTTTGATTGCAACATAGGCTTCTTCCTGTACTGGCTACTCACCCCCTCCCAACTGAGTGATAACATTATGGGCGTTTTCGCACTGACCTTAATCAGCAGCGACGCCCCTCTTCACCGCGCAGGATCGGCGCGGATTTCGCACTAATTGCCGCAGAGCACCCAGAAGAGCCGGAAAGTCCCGCGGCTTTTGCGGCGCAAATGGAAACTGGTTTTTGGCGGTTTCCGTTTACGCCGCAAAAGCCGCGGGACTTTCCGGCTCTTCCGGGTGCTCCGCGGCAATTAGTGCGAAATCCGCGCCGATCCTGCGCGGTGAAGAGGGGCTCGCTGCTGATTAAGGTCAGTGCGAAAACAGCCAATGAGCCAGTAGGTATTATTTCTGCCTTTAACCTCTGGCCATCTGATTAAGCAGCCACCTCCCTGACTCATCTCCCTAAATCAATTGTCCTCTTTGTCTACTACTGTGGTAATATCTGACACTATAAAAATCCTTTATCTTATACGTTTACTCTTCTCCAGGGTGTCATCTTAAATTAATTAAAGACATTAAAACTCACTCTGACCTATTGTAAACCCAACTGGACAAATATTGCTGAAACAGCATCTCCTATTGTGCCCACCTGGAAATCCGTTCAGGTGACTGGTATAAGCTCATCACTGGGCCATCACAGCCCCTTCGTTACAGGGTGGAGCCCCTCCAAACCTTATAAAAACTGGGTTCAAATCCCAGCACATTGTCCATTCTGTAAGGCGCCATATACAGTCTGTACCCCCTGTTTCTCTTTGTAACTGGGTCTTTAGGGCGTCTCACGCTGGTCGGGCACGTTCTCTTCTCTGTTTCTCTTTGTTGCATGGGCATCTGCACTACAGGACAGGTAGTATCACCCGTTTCATACAAATGCTACAACTCCCTATCAATCAACCCTATTTTCTTAGTTCTTGATTGCGTGTTTTATTGCTTGTGTGTATGACTGTACCCTTTTTACATTATTTCCTAGTAAAAACATTATAAAATACGTTCGATCTGGAGTTTTCCTTTATGAGAACTGGACCTTCTAGGGTTGCCAAGTCCAATTCAAGAAATATCTGGGGACTTTGGGGGTGGAGCCAGGAGACATTGGGGGCGGAGCCAGGAGCACGGGTGTGACAAGCAGAATTGAACTCCAAGGGAGTTCTGGCCATCACATTTAAAGGGACAGCACACCTTTTAAAATGCCTTCCTTCCATAGAAAATAATGAAGGATAGGGGCACCTTCTTTTGGGGCTCGTAGAATTGGACCCCCTGGTCCAATACTTTTGAAACTTGGGGGGCATTTTGGGAAGAGGCACTGGATGCTATACTGAAAATTTGGCACCTCTACCTCAAAAAACAGCCCCCCCCCCGAGCCCCCGATACCCGCAGATCAATTCCCCATCATTTCTTATGGGAATTGTTCATGGAGGTGCATAATGGCTGTGGGGGTGGGGCTTCCCCCGCCGGCCAGCTGGCTGGGGGAGGGGGGAAGCCTGTAAAACCGGGGAATCCCCCGCTGGGACCTGGGGATTGGGAAACCTAGGACCTTCATATTATCGGTGAAGATCCTAGCTCCTAATTCGCTCTACCTAAGTCTCCCTCTTGCTAATTTCCCCATCCAAAAGAGGAAACCCAAGCATTTCCGGTAACAGTTTGGCTATTTCTCAGATTAATATAAATAACTTGACATGGGTGAGCCATCTCTATCCTTAGCATTTGAACAACAATAAACGTTTCCAATTTCTTACATTTGCGCTTCAGCAAACTTTATCTACCACATTCATGTTTGACTTGTTCATCAGAGATTTTTCCCCTCATTCCAGTTATCCTTAGATTCTACTGAGCTGACCCTGCCCAATTTTAATTCGACAGACAGACAGATGAGCTGTGATTTGCTTTTAAGTGTCTGAGCAACGACCAGTGCACTGTCGCCTTGTTTACTTATTGGAACTCCTGAGTGTCAGCACACACAAACATATATATAATAGAAAAGCATGTTGTCAGCCCTATGATGAGAAACAAAATAGCATTGGTGTGTACTGATTTTGCAATAAACAGAAATTGTGCCAAGACCTCCGTCTAAAAAAACCTGAGGCTATGTCCAGCTTTCAGATGCCAGACTCTTGGAGCAGTTCAGCAGCTAAGATTGTTGTGTGCTCTAATGTGCTGGTCTCCTCCCTTTTCAGCTGGGAGGAGTTCTTGGATCTGTATCTCCTAATGGAAAACTTGGTAGGGAACCATGGTCAATTCACCCAACTAGAACAAATGTCATAACTCAGCACTATCCTTGCCAGACAGCCCCAACAACACTGACCAGAATGCCTGGTAGCCACCCAGTTTCTACCAAGGCTAGGCAATTAAATAATATAACTGCATGTAACGGGCAGTGTAAATGAAACACATGTATGCACACACACCCTGAGCGTGACAGAATCCCTCCCTCCACCACAGGATATTTGATTGTGCATATTCATAAATCTTCATGACATACAGCTCCATGAGAAAGACCTCTTAAGGTTGGCAGAATTAGGCCACAATGCATGATGTGCTTCTGGCTATGAAACAGTTTCACTAAAAGATTTTGCTACACACAGTGACAGCATGCACTGTCCAAATCAGGGAGGGTTTCTATACTAATTCTCTATAATTATGCCCATTAAGGTGGTACTATCATATTGACATCTCCAGAAGCTTTCGGGATGTGGTTGCAAAATAAAATGGTCTGCACAAACCATAGAGATGGAAATAGCCAAGCGACTTTTTACAAGGTTGCTACTTTGGTAAAAATGAGCAAAAGCTCCATGTATGCTACTCTGAGCTTCTCAGAGGAAGAGTGAAGTAGAACTGTAATAGCAGTGATGAGTAACACTAAGCAGATTTTACGTAGAAGTATACCTGCCTAAGGAAGCTTGAGTTGGAACAAAACATAGCAACTATGGTATCTACTGAAACATATATATGTTGTTCTCCTATGGGTGTACCAGACTCCAGGCTCAATACAAAGTGCTGGTTCTAACCTTTAAAGTCCTAAAGGATATCGGGCCAAAGTCCCTGAAGGCTTCCATTTTCTGTCTCCATCTGCTGGAGTACTGGAAATGATGGGGGAGTCCTTACTATGGGGAACCTGCCCTGTCTGAAGTGAAACTAGTGGGATCCTTGGGAGAGCCTTTCCAGCTGCTGCCCGAGATGGTGAAGCTGGCACCACCTTTACAGGTGTTCCAGACAACTTGGATAACTTCCATGTAAGAATGTCTGAAGTCAAGCCCCATGGTGTTAGCTCACAATAGATGCTCCCGGCAAACACAAAGGTGATGCATACTGGCATCTTTGGTATCCCCTCCTGCTCTGCAGAAGTGGAGGAACGACAGAACTGAACCTTTGCTTTCAAGAAGAGGAAATATGGGCAAGAAGAAGATGATATTGGATTTATATCCCGTTCTCCACTCCGAATCTCAGAGTCTCAGAGCGGCTCACACTCTCCTTTATCTTCCTCCCCCACAACAGACACCCAGTGAGGTGGGTGGGGCTCAGAGGATTCTCACAGCAGCTGCCCTTTCAAGGACAACCTCTGCCAGGGCTATGGCTGACCCAAGGCCATTCCAGCAGGTGCAAGTGGAGGAGTGGGGAATCAAACCCGGTTCTCCCAGATAAGAGTCCGCACACTTCACCACTACACCAAACTGGCAAGTTGATGCCAAGAAACACAATGGTGGGTTCCATGGTACCCACAAGCACCATGTTGAGGAATACTGGAAAGGGCACCAAGTTCAACCCACTGTGTTGTGGTAGAATTCTTTTCATGGCAACCACAGAAAAAGAGCCTATGTATGCACATGTAGATGATTGTTTAGAAAATGCAAAGAATTGGAGGGGGGTTGCAGAGGGAATGGGTCAAAAGGTAAAGAACTTAGTATAGACTAAATATGGTGAAATCCTCACTAAGCTATATAAAATTTTCCAAAGCGAATCTTGATGAACAGAGAGAAGTTAAGAGAAAAGCATCTGCCTTAGTTGCATTTGGCAGTGTGTAGCAACATGGCCCACGAAACTCTCTTTAACAGTACCCAAAGGTCCAGTTGCTTTCATTAGGTCTGAACCAAGATACTGAAAGAACTAGTAAGCCCAGGAAATAATCGCTGTGACACCAGAGGCAAGTACGAACATTGATGCAGCAGAGCACTGTATCATGTACAATGTAGAGCACTGCAGCCAGTGGCATGGTTAACACCTGGTAGGAAAGGATCCAAGGAGACTTAAAAGTAAATAAAGTCCTAGAGCTGATTCTGCCCCCCCCCAACCCAAAGGGTGATTAACGTGTGGAATTCACTGCCACAGGAGGTAGTGGCGGCTACAAGCATAGCCAGCTTCAAGAGGGGATTGGATAAAAATATGGAGCAGAGGTCCATCAGTGGCTATTAGCCACAGCATATTATTGAAACTGTCTGGGGCAGTGATGCTCTGTATTCTTGGTGCATTGGGCGGGGGGGGGCAAAGTGGAAGGGCTTCTAGCCTCACTTGTGAACCTCCTTTCTTTTTTCGCCACTGTGTGACACAGAGTGTTGAACTGGATGGGCCATTAGCCTGATCCAACACGGCTTCTCTTATGTTCTAACTTAACCCAAACTGTACTATTTGTGTGGAATAGAATACCTGGCATATTTTGGCAAGGACTGTGGCAATGGATAACAATGAAGAATAGAAAGATGAGAAAGGGAAGAAGGAAAGAGAAAGTGGACCAGAAATTGCAAAGTTTATACTAAAGTCCCATTTGGTTTCTGAGAATTCTACAGGCATTATTTATCAGAACGGCTCACTTTTTATTTTTCAGTTTTAAGGACAGAATTTTCCTCTGAAGCTGCGTGGACTGAAAACATCAAAGAGAGAAAGAAACTGTAAGAAGATCAAATTCTGTTCCTGTTTCAGGTTCTACACTTCCCACCAGTGAAAGCACCAAGTATATACATCCCCGATCAAATACGATGAACAGCATTTATATGACAACAGAAATAATTATAAGAAATGTAACATCTCTGTCTCTGTAAGGTTGCCAAGATATAGCTTGCTTCCCCAGTTGGTGTCCTGGGTCAGTGGTCCTCAATAGGTGGACCACATGTACCCGTAAAACAACCACTCATTGCTGCTTCCTGAAGGTTCATGCTGTGCAAAGAGCAAGGATACCACCCTTCCAGCCTTTCTTTGTATACTTGCATAGAGAAGCAGCAACATGGTGTAGCAAGGTTATTCAGCAGAAAGGTTTCCTCCATGACTCTGACCTTGGCTTGATGTCCTGATGCTTGGGTTGTGCTTCCTGTCTCCTTCTCTCTTGGTCTGCACTTCCCATTAATGATCCGGATACCAGTAAAATCATAGCTCTGGCTCCCTCTTACTGACTTTCTTCACACACTTGATGCTCAGTGGGTTCCATATTCAGCAGGTCCCAAGTGCAGAAAGGAGGACGACAACAGACCTAGCTGGATTAATGAGTTTCTAATAGTCCTAGGATATCATGTCTTCGCATACTCCAGTTGTTTGCCATACCTTCATATCCTACGGCTCTAACTTATCTTCATGTCAAAGTCTTGATCATGACGTGTAAGCAAACAAAGAGATACTGACCAGACACAGAAGAGACAGCAGTGGCCAGAGCGGCTGGAGGGGAGTGGGGCATGGGATGGGCACAGGCGACATAAAACGGCAGCCCAAACAAGCAGAAAATTGAAGGACATCCTAAGTGAGGGAACAGAAACTTGGACCTTTTCAAAGAGTTCCACCAGCCCCAGGAAGTCTCATTAACGTTACACCCTTCCACAAAACAATGCACCAACCGCCCAGCTATAATTTCCAAAGCAGATTTGTTTAAAGGCAACACAGCTCTTTAGCCTGTTTTCCCCTTTTCAGCCCAGTGCAAGAAAACAGGAGAAGTTCAAGTTTAGGTTTAGCTTGCATAGTAGTTTCTATCAGCACCACCCTTCTAAGCCTTCTAAGTCCATTCAATTCAATGGCAGTGTTAAAGTACATGGTATTCCATTATGCAGGGAAAATTAGCTTCACGGGCAGGTGTCAAGAAGAGCCTTCCAGCCAAAAGGAATACATCCAAAAGAAGAAGATATTGGATTTATATCCCGCCCTCCACTCTGAAGAGTCTCAGAGCGGCTCACAATCTCCTTTACCTTCCTCCCCCACAACAGACACCTTGTGAGGTGGGTGGGGCTGGAGAGGGCTCTCCCAGCAGCTGCCCTTTCAAGGACAACCTCTGCCAGAGCTATGGCTGACCCAAGGCCATGCCAGCAGGTGCAAGTGGAGGAGTGGGGAATCAAACCCGGTTCTCCCAGATAAGAGTCCGCACACTTAACCACTACACCAAACTGGATTTATGAAAGGGTAATGGGTTATATTAGTGAAAGGGTAATGGGTTATATTAGTTTACACAGTCATATCCCTCAACTGTAGCTTTATGTGTACTGATTGAGAAAACTGGGTTACCTTCCCATTGTACTTATGTGGCCATCAAGATGCAAAGTTGGTCTTCTCTTGAAAACGGAACCCAGACACACTTGCTAGCATGCATATTAGGATAACAGAATTCGAAATGCTTTGATACTGATAAACATGAGAACAGAATTGGCCACCTGCTGAGGGAGGTTTTGCTTGTTTGTTTGAAGTTAACTTGCCATTTCCCCAAAGCAACCATCTCTACCATCCTAACTAACCTTGCTTTCACTACTACCTCTGCAGGCAACATTTTAAAAGACTTTTTTTAAAAAAAGAAAAAGTGTAATAAAATAGGTTTAAAAACCTCTCTCAGATAACTATGCTCCAATAGCCAACCCAGGCCCCAATAGTAATGTTGCCCTCAGAAAACAAAGTGCAAGGATGTGACAATTAAATACAAAAAAGAGTTCTCAGGTTTGTATGAAGAGGTATATTTTGAAACCAGAATTTCAAGATGATATTTGATTGGGTGTACAACCAGACTAAAAGCTGTTTGTACAGGTGCCAATTAACTACTGATTCTATGGTTTCTCTGTGACTGTAATTTTTGCTCTTATTTTGTGGTTTATTTTGCCCGGTTTGTTTCATTTGAGGTCTTTAGTATTTGTTTTATCTTCTGATGAATTTTTTCGCAATTTGTTTCACGGTTATATGATATGTTACTTATATTGTATTCCACCTGTACATTTTATCTCCATGAACCTCTTTGATATTTGTGTTTGTAATAGCCTATGGTTTAACACAAATAAATAAACTATTACTACAACCAGACTACATGGAAGTGGCTTGCCTGGTGGCTTTATGGTCACCATACTATTGACATGAAGACATGTAGTCTCATCCAGCAAAGGTGGTCAGAGCAGACATACATAAGCATCCCAAATGCACATTTGAACCCAAATCACAATACTTATCTAGGCCTCAATGATGAACCAGCTAAACACCTTTGAATCCAGTATCTGACTACAGCTGAATTAGATCCATAATGTAAAGCAAGTGCATCTACTTTCCTCCATCATGGCATGTTACACTCTTGACCGATTCTTCAATAGCAGTTGTTCTGCTGCCGGGCTTCTGCTTTCCTCAGATCAAGCGGTCAATTCCCCACTAATCACTATACAGCCACATTTTGACTCACAGCTCCCTCCAATTCCCTCGCAGCTTCTGAATCTCTCCCCCCCCCCAAAAAAAAACAGATCCAGAAGCTGCGAGGGAAATTGGAGGGAGCCACAGATCAAAATGCACCCGTGCAGTGACATCTGAAAAGGTCCCCCCTTCACTGCCCACCTTTTATATGAACTTGCAGGATCCCTCCCTGCTGATTTGGCTTCCTCTCTTCTGTGTGCCCCAAGACCGCCTCAACATTCACTGCAAATTTTTCTTGGTGCATATTCTGCCTGGAGGTTGTTGATTTCTGCAGCCTCTAGCTGTTCATTAACAGCTTCCGACAGTGGCCTTTGTTTTGCTTTCTTTGTTAGATGACGCATCCATTTCCAGGCTTGCAAGGACTGTTTCCTTTTCAAAGATCAGATCATGGACCAAGCCTAAATCCATCTGTGCTGAAAGCTCTGCCCAAAGTGCAGAACCAAGCCAAGAACATCACAGCTTTAACACTCTCCCTGATCCCAAGCCTCTCTTGAACTAGAGAATCGGAGACACATGGATTTCTAACATCTTAAGGAGCTAAAAGACCCCTTGGATTTCTGCATCCCATTTTCCTGGATTTTGTGCTACAAAATTGCCTCAGCATTCATCAGACTACTTCTGTAATTAATATCCCCCGTGTCCAAGATGGAGAGAAAATCCTAGCCATTAGCACGCTAAACTGAAGAGTCAAAAAATTTATTATTTTCCCTTCATAATGAAACCTGCACATTACTGTGATGGACTGGCATTACAGCTCTCTGCTTGCTGCCAAATCTTGCACATGTTTCCAGATTACTTATCTCCAACCAGTCTGCCCAGCTATTGCACCAACAGGTGCAGAAGCAAAGTTTCCATCCATAAACTCTTCAGATTCTTATCCTTGTCCGTGCTGACAGTTCCTTCTTAATTTGACACTGTCCCATCAAAAAATGGTCTATTATACTCTTGGGCTGGTTAATAGCGGTATTTATGGGTGCAGGAAGATGGGCAAGCTCCCTTACATACCAAAGGAAAAATATACTGTCCCAACAAAATTGAGAGAATGCACAACTTGCGTTACCGAAAATCAATTAAGGGAACAAAACAGAGGCACATAACGTAAGTTAACAAAATTGTTTCTTCTATAGGATACTGTCATCTTGAGCAAAGACCACACAATCTCAAAATGAGAATGTTTATGCTCCTGCCAACCCTACTCTCACAAATCCAAATCTTTCCCCCTGCTTCCCCTGAAAATATTTTAGAAATTGCCAGCATTTTAAAACTCTTGTCTCACTTTTAACAGCACTTTTCCTTCTCACTGCCACCTCCTTCCCTATTCAATAAGATCCTTTGGGGGGGGGGGGGTGAGGGGGGGGGGAGTGTGAACAGTACCTGGTTCATTATGCTTCCAAAATCCATCTTGCTGTGCTGGTTTATTTTTAAATTGTACCTCCACGATGATTACTATATCCAAAGCACAGGAAACTCTTTGGCCTCACCTCAGTTAGTTTTGCTTCTCTCTCCTTCGGAGCGAACGAGGATCAGCAATTGTTTGCACAAAAAATTACCTAGTGCAGATGGGGCTAGTCAAAGCTGGCAGAAGGGAAGAAGTTATACAGTCTTCTGTCAAAGATGGAGAGAAGCCAAAGTCTTGGATTCAGACATCAGTAAAAGGGACGGCAGACCTGTTTGCCTGAGGCTTTCTGGGGTGGTAAACTTGAGAGACAGCAGTGTGCAGTGATTAAGCAGAGAGGAAAAAGCTTTCAGGACTGACTCAAAAGGGATTTTCCTTCCCAATCTCCACCTTATTAGCACAGCCTCCCCGCCCCCCCCCCCCCCCCATGCATCGCTGTCCAAGTACAACATCGCACACGCCCAAAAACAACACCGCTAGCTGTGTGGGGCTCTTTTTTCCTTCTTCAGCTTTAAAGGGCATGGCATCCATAAACCCGCCTGTATGAGGAATCAGAACTGGAGGCAAGAATGGATCAGAGGGGGAGTGAAATAAAACACTTTAGGGGCCCTGTGCAAACTAGCTGCCTGCTTGAGTCTTATCAGCTTGTCTAGACACAGGGCTGGTAAATTTGGCATGTCTGCTATGCCACAGAATTGGGGCAAAACTAGAGGTACTAGGGGAACTGTCCCCTGGGGCTCTCACTCTGTATTTTATATGACACACTTCATTTTAGAAACATACATGTCTCTGGATAGATATCTCCAGTTCTGGAATAAGTTATATGGCTCTAAGATTAAAATCCAGCCTCTTATAAACGATCTCGGTTTCTATACAGAGCAGACACTTCCTAAAGTCTTGGAGAACCACAGAGAGGCTTTCACATACACATATATGTCAGATCCATAGGCTCCCACAAACCATGCCATTACAAGGCTATTTTGTGCACACCTCACTTCCCTATGCAGTGAGAAGATTCATGAGCTAGCCCTTACCCAGGCTGGCTGCCTTTGGAGGTGACAACACCAGAGATGTATGAAATGCATGTGCTATTGGCTATATTTACAAATATAAGGAGAGAGGGCATGGGGAGGCACAGAGGCACTCCAGCACAGCAGCCAATCCACTTCCCTACATTGGAGCCAGAAAAGAAAGATACTATGCCCCCGAAAGTGCTTCAGCCAATGTCAGCAGTGACTATCAACTTCTCTCAGTGTTCCTTTCAGCTTCTAAAACACTGCTTTTTTTTCACAGACACATACCAGCCCACTCCCTTCAGCTGAAAGGAAGACACAGCATTTGCTGTCTGTCTGTCTGTCTATCTATCATCTATCATCATCATCCATCTATCCATCTATCTATCTATCATCTATCTATCTATCATTCATCTATCTATCATCATCCATCTATCCATTTATCCATCTATCCATCTATCCATCTATCTATCTATCCATCCATCTATCTATCTATCTATCTATCTATCTATCTATCTATCTATCTATCTATCATCTATCTATCATTCATCTATCTATCATCTATCATCATCCATCTATCCATCTATCTATCTATCTATCTATCTATCTATCTATCTATCTATCTATCTATCTATCATCTATCTATCTATCATCTGTCTGTCTATCTATCTATCATCTATCTATCATCTATCTATCTATCATCTATCTATCATCTATCTATCTATCTATCATCTGTCTGTCTGTCTGTCCTTCTCTCTGTCTGTCTGTCTGTCTGTCTGTCTGTCTGTCTGTCTATCTATCTATCTATCTATCTATCTATCTATCTATCTTAATTTATATTTCACCCTTTCCCATGAATGGGCTCAGGGCAGATAACAACGAAAGTTAAAACAATTAAAAACTACAATCTAAAACCGTAAAATACAATAAAACAATGGCAGATATGTCAAGGCATGATAGGCTGTTTAAACAACCATTAAGGACTACTGTTGGGGGATATCTACAGTTGTTGAGAAAAACTAACATTCCTTTTAGTCATCTAGGACAGACTGAGCCACAACAATCAAAGGCCAAGCTTGTTACACTATTTTCTACATGCACCCAAAGAAATCACATCTTCCCAATGTTCCAAACAGTTCCTTGCACCATTGCGCCAAAATCTCTAAGACTCTAACAATTTTAAAGACTTTATTACTCTTCATCTCCATGGATATCAGTACAGCTTCAAAAGTCCTCTTCTTTGGGAATATTACTATGCAATGATGCAAATACATATAAAGCAGCCTGAAGTCTGAAGGGAATGAGATTTTAAGCAGAGCAATTATGTGGGAAAGGGTGCTTATTTGTCCCAGTGTCATTCATTTTCCACTAATAATATACCCCTTGCTTTTCCCACCCACCCTCTGTGGGGTTCTGTATTTATGCTTCTAAAGATAAGCATGCATCTAATACTGCATGGGAGGGAAACTTACTTCAGGGAATGGGCAAAAAGGACAGATAGGAAGGGTTAACTAGGCCTTTCCTCTCTGCTTCTCCAGTTTGTAAAAATCTGCATGGGGTTCTTACATGTATTTGCATGTAACAAGCAGCTTGCCTATCAACCACAGTGGAGTTAACTCAGCCTCTCTAGTCATTACAATCCATAACATGTATTAGCAAACTCCATCAGTTTATGGCTTATTTTCATATATATGCCCATATGTTCATGGCACTCTGTTTCAAAAAGATGATGATGATATTCTGAATATGCTCACCTTCAATATCACCAAGCATCCTCTGGGCTTTATGCTATCTTGGACACCAACTCTGGGCTGGGGATACCAGTTATCCAAGAAGGTGATATGGCAGTGGGAGAAGAGGGCAGAGATATGGGTATGCTCGGTTCCTTTCCAAGCTTCGTCCCATCCCAAGAAACGTTGGCATGAAGGCACAGAATGTGAATTCCCCTTCGACACTGCTGCCGTACAATGATAGACCCATTAATAAGACCAAGATGCTGCAAGATTATTTTGCAGCTCATAATATGGATCTGGCTTGCATGACCAAAACCTGGGCTTGGGAGGGTGAGACAGTTGTCTTGAAAAAACTTGCCCCCCCCAGGTTTTTCAATCCTCCATCAATCTTGAACCAGGGGCTGAGGGTGTGTGTGTGTTGAATGGCTTTGCTCATCTGAGAGACTTACTCCTTCAAGTTACTCCCCACTCCGAGGATCATGGCAATTGAGTGCATCAGCCTAGTTTGGGAGGCTGAGGAAAGTATGGCTGTTTGCCTGGTGTACTGACCACCTAGCACACCAGTAGACAGCCTTCTGGGCCTAATGGAGGTCGTTGCCAGGTGGGCCTTGGAGTTCTCATAGCTATTGGTTCTTGGGGACTTTAATGTCCATACAGATGGACCTACTGCCTCTGTTCAGGCTATGGACCTGGTGACCTCCAGATTTTTCAGATCCCACGCATCAGGTCAGTCACACTTCGGATTTGATCTTCAGCATGGGGATGAATGTAGATCTGACCTCAAAGGAAAAGGTGCCATGGTCTGACCACTTGACTCCCCATCTAGGCAGTGAGCTGATTTATGTTCATCTGTGGAGACTCATGGATCCTATTGGCATCTCACTGAATGGGCTGATAGGGGACTGGAATTCCCATCTCTCTGAAGCCATCGATGAGATAGCTCCCCAATGCCCTCCACACTCCCCCTGGTATATAGAAGACCTCAGGGGAATGAAATGGGAGCTTAGACGACTAGAGTGAGTTTGGTGATATTCCCAGACAGAAGTGGCCGGAGCATCTCATAAGACGTTTATGAAATCCTATGAGGTGCTGGTGAAGGCTGTGAAAAAAAGAGAACAGTGAAGATTGCCTATCTTCTTGGATTTTATAATTTTCATTGATTTTAACTACAAAGAGAAAAGGCACAAACATAGATACATTAAAGAGGGAAAGGGGTGGATACAAAGTGGAAAAAACAGAAACAAAGAGAAATGCAAATATGTCAATTACAATTCTACCTCCAAGTGAAATACCCAATTCTTTTTACCTGCAAGTATGAGGTTCTCCCCATATATTTTACCATCTTTATCTTTCATTATAGATTTTTTTTACTAAACTATTACTTAAAATACAAGTCTAAACAATTCTTCTTCAGCACATATAAGTATAAAAGAGTCAGAATCATCTCAACACAGAACTGGCTGGCTAAGCTTAACCATATTGAAAGCACAGGCTGACTTGTTAGTTCAACAATATCGTCATTAAAATAAGCACATGAAACAAATATCTTTATCCTTCTAACTAACTTAATTCAAACAGAAAGAAAAAGAAAAAAAACAATTTAAAATGTCATAGAATATAGGGAGAAAAATAAAAATAAACTAAAGATAAGACATAATAGTCTATCTGTCTCAGTATAGTCAAGTTTCTCCAAACAAAGATACTGAGAGCAGATCTACCAGATTACTAAATAATTGTGCTGTCTGTCTTCTTAACAATTGATCCAAATTAACTATTTATTTATATAACATTTTTGCCAAACTTTTCAATCCTTAAGATCTCACTTGACCTTTTAAAATCACATATCAGTTCTTATTAAAAATTCCATATCTAATTACCCACAGAGGGAACAACCGTTCAAAGACCCTTCTTCCTGAAAGATTTCCATATCTTGATTTTTTTGCTGCTTAACCCAACCATATTGAAAATACAGACTAGCTTATTAGTTTAACAATATTGTCATTAAAATGAGCCTAAAAAACAAATATCTTTATCTGTTAAGAGCAAATCTACCAAATTACAAGATAATTATATTGTCTACCTTCTTAAAAGTTAATCCAAGTTAACTTTTTATTTGCATAAAGTTCTTCAAAACTTTTCAATCCTTTAGCTCTTATATCCATATTACTCTAGAAGAAACAGCTTAATATAACCAAAAAATCTCACTTAGCCTTTTAAGATCGCATATCAGTTCTTATTGAGAGTTCCATATCCGACTACCCACAGAGAGAGAGAATTCAAAAACCCTTCTTCCTGAAAAATTTCCACATCTTGATTTTTAGCTTTGTAGGGGTTAGATACCATTGGGAAAGTACTTCGTAGTCTTATAAGTTAATATTAATAGATTCGGATCTGCAAGGTGGAAATTGCCATACACTTTGCCTTCTTCAGTAACGATACAAACAGGCCTTACAAACTGATGTGTGTAATTCGATTGAAGAAGTATATTGTAAAGTTTAGATATCATGTCTTTAATGAGTGATCTATCAGAATAAAATAGTTTTTCAAAGTCTGTGAGTTTTGCTTGTAAAAAGGGCTGAAACCTAAGATATTGTTCTCAGACTGTATTAAGGAGAGAGAAAGTGCATATTAGTTATAAATCAGGAGATAGATTTCTTTTTAGCAAGAAGGGTTTCTTGAAATGTCTTTATCTTTGTGGGTAGTTGGGTATGGAACTCTCAATAAGAACAGGCATATGCTTTTTATTTTTGGGTTCTAATAAGTTGTTTTTTTTTCCAGACCAATAGGGTTAAAAGAGTTGGATTAATTGTTAAAAAGGCAGACAGCATAGTTATTATGTAAATTGGCAGATTTGTTTTTAGTATGTCTCCCAGGAGAAACTATTTATATTGAGATAGACAAAATACTATGTTGTATTTTTCTTTTAGCTTCTTAAAGATAAAGATATGATTTTTTGTGTGTTTATGTTAATGAGGACATTGTTAAACTAACAAACTAGTCTGTGTTTTCAACATGGTTAAGCCAAATCAGCCAGTTCCATGTTGAGATTGCTCTGACTTGTTTAAACTTATTTGTGTTGAAGAAGAATTGTTTAGTCTTGTATTGCAAATAATAGTTTAGTAAAAATGTTTTATAATGAAAGATAAAGATGGTAAAATATATGGAGAACTCTATACTTGCAGGTAGAACGAATTGGATATTTTATTTGGAGGTAGAATTATAACTGATATATTTGTACTTTTCTTTTTTTTCCCTGCTTTTCCCATTCTGTATATGCCCTTCCCACCTTTTATGTTTCTATGCTTATGCTTCTTCTTTTTTTAGTTAAAAACAATAATTGCCCCCACAGACGGAAGGAAGAGACGGACACAAGGGTTCGGGTAACTAAAGGGCCACTTTCTTTATTTATTACATTAACACAAGGGCTATAAACATAACCAGCAGCACGGCAGGGCCAGGGGACGAAATACCCCTCCCCAGCTGCATGACAGGTGAGCCACCCTGCCCCTAGGTATAGCCAAAATGCATGGCTCGTACCCGGCCAGCCTAGCAAAGGTTATGCCCTGGAGTTCCAACCCCCAGCCGCACGACTAACGAGCGAATCAATCCATGCAAACCCAAGGCAGCCCGCTTCATCACTCAATTGGCCCGCACGGTCCAGGAATGATTTAGCGAAATCCCTACAAAGCTATCTCATCTTACTCCTTTCCTATCTTCCAGTTGTTGGAAAGGTTGTGGGAGGTTTGGTACATAATCTTCATTACTGGTGGACTTACCCTGTTATTCAGGTTTTTTGGGAACCCATCTTATCAAAGGTTACTCAAGTGAGTGATTGTTAGTCACCTCTGATTCTCCTTTTTAAAATGTGGGGAGATTATGTAATACCTAAACCTTGGCGTGACTTAATTTCCCTTGTGTTCACAGTAGCCAAATATGCTACATCTGTAAAATGGAGGACAAATGCTTCCCCTTCTATTCAAACATGGGCAAATAAACTGTGGGAATATTTTCTTTTGGACAAACTCACTGAAAGTAGACTAATTTCCTCGGAATGTACGGGGCCATTCATCACTACTCCATAAATGGGAGGGTTTTTTGTGCTGGAATGCTGGATTTGAATCTCAAATATAATAACATCTCTCAAGAGGAGTATCTCTCACTTCTGGCTTTACATTGACTTCTTCTTTAAAAGGCTGTGTTACTGATTTTTTTCTAAAGGCAGTCTTTATCATTTGTTGTTGATTAGTTGCACAGTTGAGTCCGACTCTTTGCGACCCCATGGACAAAGTCACGCCAGGCCCTCCTGTCTTCCACCATCCTCCGAAGTCTGCTCAAATTCATGTTTGTTACATCAGTAACGCTGTCCAGCCAGCTCATCTTTTGCCATCCCCTTCTTCTTTTGCCTTCTGTCTTTCCCAGCATCAGGATTTTTTCCAGTGAGTGCTCCCTTCTCATTTGGTGGCCAAAGTATTTGAACTTCAGCATCTGACCTTCCAGAGAACAATCTGGATTGATTTCCCTTAGAATTGAATAATTTGATCTTCTTGCAGTCCAAGAGATTCCCAAGATTCTTCTACAGCACCACATCTCAAAAGCATCTATTCTTCTGCACTCAGCCTTCCTTATGGTCCAGCTCTCACAGCCATACATTACTACTGGGAATACCATCACTTTGACTATACGGACTTTTGTTGGCAGGGTGATGTCTCTACTTTTTATTATACTGCCCAGGTTCGCCATAGCTGTTCTCCCAAGGAGCAAACATCTTTTAATTTCATGGCTACAGTCACCATCTGCAGTGATCTTGTATCCCAGAAATGTGAAGTCTGTCATTACTTCCATGTCTTCTCCTTCTATTTGCCAAGGTGTGATGAGGCCGGATGCCATGATCTTAGGTTTTTTTTTTTTATGCTGAGTTTCAAGCCTACTTTTGTGCTTTCCTCTTTCACCCTCAACAAGAGGTTCTTTAGGTCCTCCTCACCTTCTGCCATTGGAGTGGTATCATCTGCATATCTGAGATTGTTGATGTTTTTCCCGGCTTCTGCTTCATCCAGGCCAGCATTCCGCATGATGTACTCTGTACTCTGTGTTTTCTAAATTTGTTGACATAATGTGTGCATCACTTTAACAGCATCATCTTTTAGGACTTTGAATAGCTCAACTGGGATACCATAATCTCCGCTCGCTTTGTTGTTAGTAATGCTTTCTAAGGCCCATTTGACTTCACACTCCAGGATGTCTGGCTCAAGGTCATAGATTTCACTGTCATGGTTGTCAAGGACATCGAGATCCTTCTTGTATAATTCTTCTGTGAATTCTTGCCACCTCTTCCTGATCTCTTCTGCTTCTGTTAGGTCCCTACCATTTTTGTCCTTTATCATGGCCATCTATGCATGAAATGTTTCCTTGATTTCTCCAATTTTCTTGAAGAGATCTCGTCCTTCCCATTCTATTATTTTCCTCTATTGCTCTGCATTGTTCCTTCAGGAAGGCCTCCTTATCTCTCCTTGCTGTTCTTTGAAAATCTGCATTCAGTTGGGTGAATTTTTCCTTTTCACCTTTGCCTTTCACTTTCCTTCTTTCCTCGGCTATTTGTAAAGCCTCATCAGACAGCCGCTTTGCTTTCTTGCATTTCTTTTTCTTTGGGATGGTGCTGATCTTTATAATGCAGGCACACAAATGACTATATGACTTTCATAACAGGGATGTCACCTTTGATAGCTTTTTTTCTGTTCTGTTTCTATAACATTACGGTGGATACTGAGCTGTCGTAATTTAAAAAAAAAATTAAATAAAATTCTGAAAATTGAAAAAAAAGGGGGGTGTAAACTAATGAGGTCTTTACTTCCTGAGACTAAAGGGCAAATAACCTTGGGGTCACAGGAGATAGTTCTGTGACAATGTCAGTGCAGTGTGCCACAGCAGTGAAAAGAGCAAACGCTATGCTGGGGATTATTAGAAAAGGGATTGAAAACAAAACAGCTGATATTATAATGCTCCTGTATAGATATACGATGCCACCTCATTTGGAATATTGTGAGCCATTCTGGTTGCCATATCTCAAAAAGAACACAGGAGGACATTGCAGCGCTGAAAAAGTACAGAAGAGGGGAACCAAGATGATAAATACTGGATTCGTTACAAAGTGCTGGTTATTACCTTTAAAGCCCTATATGGCCGAGGACCTGCCTACCTTAGGGACCGTCTCTCCCCATATGAACCCCAGAGAGCACTGAGGTCAGCAGGGAAGAACCTACTGACTAACCCCGGGCCAAAAGAGGTAAAACTACAGAGTACCCGTACTCGGGCCTTCTCTGTTGCGGCTCCACAGCTATGGAACCAGCTTCCAAAAGATATGCAGGCCCTGCGGGATTTTGAACAGTTCCACAGGGCATGCAAGACCACCCTCTTTCGGGATGGCCTTCACCGACTAAACAGAGAAACTGCTAAGTAAATTTACCATCCATTGTGATAGCACTAGCATACTAATTTTATTAATTTATTAATGTTTGAATTTTAGAATTTTAATCAATTGTTAAATACTTTTGTTTTAAATATCACTGTATAACTTAATGTATTGATTCATGTTGTTAGCCGCCCTGAGCCTGCTTCGGCAGGGAGGGTGGGATATAAATAAAATGATAGATAGATAGATAGATAGATAGATAGATAGATAGATAGATAGATAGATAGATAGATAGATAGATAGATAGATAGATAGATAGATGATAGATAGATAGATAAATGGGTGGAGGTTCCTATGGTGAAGATTTGGGAACTTTTCAGTTTAGAAAATAGACAACTGGGGGAGGGGACACAATAGAGCTTCATAAAAATTATGCATGGGATAGAGAGAGTGGACGGAGAGAACTTTTTCTCCCTTTCCCAAAATATTAGTAAGGAGCATGATGGGCAGGTAGATTCATGGCGGATAAAGGGAAACAACATATGATTCAAATGTGGAATTCGTTGCCAGAGGTTGTCGTGACGGCAACAGGCACAGCTAGTTTTAAAAATGGATTAAAATGATTCATGGAGGATAGGTCCATCAGTTACTATTAGCCTCAGTGACAAAAGAGAACCTCCACATTCAGAGGCAATACACCTCTGAATACCACTGCCGGGAGGCAACATCAGGGGAAGACCTTAATACTCTGATTTCTCTTCATATCTTAATCTATATACCCTGTTGTTGGACCTCTGAACGTGCTGGTTGGCTATTGCGTGAGACAGGATGATGGACCACTGGTCTGATCTATAAGGGTCTTCTATGTTCTTAAGGGTGTAAAAAGAGATGTGAAACTGAGGGGCAATTTGCTGAGCAGAGTGTAATGTTCAGGCTGCACAGTGTTCCCCACACAGGCCAGAAATATAGACAGCAAAGTGCTTTCCTTAGTCCAACCTGCCTCTCCTTAACCATCACTGCTATACAGCTCCATGTTTGACCCAGGGATTGATATTTGCATTCACTTATTCACAGCAGATGCCAGCATAAACTGAATACGAATGAACAAGCAAAGAAATCCATGCAACTGAATGATTCCCTTGAGCTGCCTGGAAACTGCTACACATTTTGGAAGCTGAAAACTTCCTTCACTGGAAGAACAGCACAGGAACGTGTCTCTCCCTCACTACTGGGACTAATTCTTCTTTTGCTTTAAAAAAGAATTCCATCAGCTCAAGGGGAGTGACTCCATATGTAGCACAGTTCCCCCATGCACACCTCCCTCGCCAGAGTCTACCTCTCAAAACACTGCCAGCCCTTGATGAGTCAAGCTTTCCGGGTGCCTCCCCCTCTTCCCATCCCTATGCTACACTTTATTGAACATCTGGATCCAGTTGTGGTTTGTACACTGGGGGCACTTGAGACGGTTGCTTCTAAAAAGCTGGAGCCGCCAAATGTTTCAAACAAAAGAAGAAAGAAGAGGGGGGGAAATTTCCAAAATCAAATAAGCTTACAGAAGATTGCAGCTTGGATGGAAGAGCCTGCAAGACAACGTTTTCATGCAAGGTGCCCACTTATGGTAGAGTGACTTACAAAGCCAATCCCTAAGAATAAGAATGAGAAGCGACATACCAGAATGTGCTCTCGCTGGCGAAGAAAGCCAAATAACGCATGCACAATGCTCTTCCACACTGTTAATGATCAACTGAATAAACATCCACGGTTCCCTCTTCTCCAACCCACTCTTCAGCTCCTGGGTACTTTCTGCTTGCGGTCAGACTGTTTCGCCTCTGTTTTCCAATTTCCCCTCCCTTCTGCACAGAGCAGTGGATGAGATGAAAGATATGCTCGGAACAGATTTATTGTTTGTGAGTTGATGCTAAGTGTTTGAGTCCCTTCTGGCAACGAGAGCCTTGTACATTATTGACAAGGATTTAGGGACTGGCAATACTGATGTTTTAAATATCCTCCTCACCCATTTTAGGAGGACACTAAGTTTAGAAAACATGGTCGGTGGCCACTGCTCATGCACAGAGTTTGACTAATGACTATCGTTTGGAATTAAGAGGGAATTCTTCTACCAGATCGTTCACTAAAAGGCTTCTCAATCTGTGGCTCACCAAAGCACATGCAGTCCAACCGCGGCTCAATGAACCTCAATGAAGTATAGATGGGCAGCTGTTGGTCTGGTAGTCCAAACACTGAAGAAGTCTTGAGCACTGCCACGAGCCTTTCCCCCAAACCATTGCCAGTTCTTGATAAACTAACTTCTGAGTTGGCCTTCCCCCCCCACCCACTGCCTTTCCATATTGTCTGTTGCTTGGCTTGCCTGTCTGGGTCGCAGAATCATAGAGTTTGAAGGGGCATCCGGGGGCATCTAGTCCAATCACCTGCACAACGCAGGAAATTCACAACTACCCCCACCATGCCCCAGTTACCCCATTCCAGAAGATGACCACAAAAAAAAAAAAATCCTTCAGGAACCCTGGCCAAACTGGCCTGGAGAAAATGGCTTCCTGACCCCAAAGTGGTGAATAGCATTTCCCTGGGCATGTAAGAAAGGACCACAAGAACTAAGCACTGATGCAACCCTTCCTGCTCTCCCTCTCGTGATCTGCCTTGCTGTCAGATAGCCATCTAGCCTCTGGGCGTTTTCGCACTCACCTTCAAGTGGCGCGACCACCCTCTTCACGCCGGCGGATCTGCAGGGATTTCGCAGAAGAAGCGCTGGAGCAGCCAAAAGAGCCGGAAAGTTCCGTCGCGAAACCCGCTCAAACGGAAACCGCCAAGAAGCAGGAAAACGTTTGAGCGGCTTTTGCGATGGAAGTCGCCGGCTCTTTTCACTGCTCCGGCGCTTCTTATGCGAAATCCCTGCAGATCCGCCGGCGTGAAGAGGGTGGTCGCGCCACTTGAAGGTGAGTGCGAAAACGCCCTCTGTTTAAAAACCTCCAAAGAAGAGTCCACCACCTCCCAAGGAAGCCTGTTCCACTGAGGAACCACTCTGTCAAGAAGTTCTTCCTAGTGTTTAGTTGAAAACTCTTCTGATTTAATTTTCACTCATTGGTTCTGGTCTGACCTTCTGGGGCAACAGGAAACAACTCTGCACCATCTCTATAGACTGTATGACAGCCTTTCAATTACTTGAAGGTGGTCATCTGTTGAACACTTTCTGCCGTATGTAATCGTGAAGCTGTGATCCCTGGTCATATAAATTATGTTGGGTGACCAAATAGAAAGTGGAGGAGTTCATAACAAGTCTGGATTGGATTTATTTTAATTTGCTCCGAGCATACAGAATCAGGCATCATGGTCTGTGTCAGGAAGTATCAGAGAAAACCCTGAGGAGGGTCCCAAAAGCAGTTGGCATGAATTAACATCTCCCCTCAGCTACCACCACTCATTTTTTTTTAAAAGGACAATATGTGTACACATGACCCACTCATTGTTTTACGTCTTCTGTTTGCTTCCTTGCCAGTATCTCTTCCTATCTACAACTAGAATTGGCAGCTTAGTGATGGGAGTTAACATAAATTATCTTCTCCGAAACCGGATTATTCTTTTCCTGTCTCTGTTGGTTCCAAGCTTTCTTCTTACTATGCTGCAAGAATAAATTGAGAACTTCAAACGTATACATTCCTTGTGCCACAGTAGCCCTGTGGAAGTTACTAAGTTAAGCCTTCTAGGTTAGGTCACAATAGACAACAGCTTGCTGACTCAGACTGCAGCCATCTAGAGCATTCTGTCAACTCACAACAGAGTTGAAAGATATTCCAGCAAAACTACTGGGTCACAGAAAAGCAAAGGAATAATCCAGTTCTCAGCTACCACAGAGCAGCAAAGCTATACATGAGCAATGTCAATCAAACTGAAAACCAAAGCTAGGGACATGTGTTTCTACTTCTAAGTGTTTTTTTTATTATTATTTGTCACGCAGAACGGTATGGCCATTATATTCAGCGTCAAAAAGCATTACGCCCTTATACAATGTTTAAAAAATTGATGATGCATGGAATCCATTTACCCTCTTTAGAAGAGTATATGGTAGACACATGCTCTCTGCGAATTTAGCTAGAAGAACTTTGTCAGTTCACTGGCTCTGGTGACTGTAATTATACTGTGTGTTCAACTAAGAGCGAAAATTTTAAAAGAAAGTATCAAGGGTACCTGCAAAGCCACACCATTATGAATTATAACATCTCCTCCAAATAATGCTGAATGAGGTCTTTAGCCAACAAGAAATCCAAAGGGAGGTCGTAAGAAGCTCTTTCCAGGATTCTGAATTGGAAGTCGCTGCTATGTGCTTGCCGGAACAAGCCCGACTCGATCCAGCCTGTGTGCCACACCCCCAAGCCCCATTAGAAAGGACAAATTTAGGGATGCTGGTGCTGCCTTATATGTGTACTGAACATCCCAGAGAGCTCAGTAATGACCCACAGTTTCAAAGAGGAGGAGTCTTTGTTTTATTCATTACCTTCATATCCTTGAAGGAATAACTTTCACTCTCTGGAAGGAATGGAATGTTTTTGGCAGTCCAAGAACATCTCAGCCCTCTGACACCGCAGGTTCCCTAACAGTCACACTGACACCCACTGAAATTCACTCCCTGAAGTCTTTCGATATGGAAACACTTCTTTTAGTCTGCTATTTGCAGCGATACTGTTTTGCATCTCAGCAGATGCCGTCTCACGCCCCGCAGCCAGCTGCATAGAGGCACTGCATGATGTTTTGAATGGTTTTAGTGTTACTTCCATGTGCCTTGTCATTGATTAAGTGAGTAAAAGGGATGTTAGCGTCCTGGGACATGCACACACTCCATTTCTCCAAACATGACAACATTCCTCAGATTCCAACAGTTGCTTTCCAGGCTCTGTGAATGGCAGATCCTTGGGAAAAAACACATAAAAGTTCATATTAAAAAAAAAAAAACCTACAAAACTCTGGATGCTAAAGAAAACAAGGAATCCTGCTGACAGAGAACTGGGGCAGGGGTGGAAGCTAATGCCTTTTTTTCAGGAAGCAGCAGTGCAAAACTTCAGTTCAGATATATGAAGGGTGAAAGTGATTTTTATGGATGTCACACTGCTTTGCGACTAGCCAAATCCACAGTTACTTCCAGGGAAATCTGAATGGGAAGCCAGCACAGAGAACAAGCTGATGCCACCAGAAGGATAAGGCCAAGATTTCCAGTCCTGAAAAGAAAGTGTGTGAGTTTCCTGTTAGCTCTGTATCTTAGGAGGAAAATGAAGCAGAATTATACAATTCATCCATGAATACATATGTATGCAAACTGGCTCTATTTGAATAATATATACAACAGATTGTTGAAATTTTGTGCAGAATTTTTAAAAAGTTGGCTTGACATAAACATTCCCTATGTATTTTGCCAGCATGACACCTCAGTCTTCTTTTGTGAAACCCACAGTCTTATGAGGAATCTAATTTCTAACATTTATGAGAAACAAAAAGGAAAAAACAAAAATAACCTGGATCAGATAGCCCTCTTCCCATCCACTCAGAATCATCTGCTTTCTAAGGGATAAGTTGATTGACTGCACATGTTCCCACAAGTAACAGTTGTGATTCTCCTCAAAGAAGGTCACAGGGATGGTAGGAAAACACCGTACTGTACACACAGTATTTTTTTTTACTACTATGTAATATCTCAGTTTAGTTTTAAACTCATGAGCCAGAAGCACATGAGGCTGAGAGTCTATGCCACTCTTCCTACACAAGGGTAGACTAGTACAAGAAGCTCTCCGAAAATAATTTTTTTAAAAAAGAAGAAGCAGCTCTCCGAGAAACACGTTTTCACAGAATTAGCTTCTGTTGGGCATAATGTTAAGTAAGAAAGAAAGGTCCCCTCAGGGCCAAGCAATAGATTCCTTCTATTTTTCCTTGAAATGTGATGAACATTCAGAAACCTACAGAGACTTTAGCCATAGGCAGCTAAGACAGGTGTTTCAGAATAACCCTTGTAGCTGGAAAGTGGTGACACATCCCAGAAATATTTCTCCCAGGCTTCATAGAAGCCAAAAACATATCTTCGGATCCAGACAGTGACACAGAATCAATTTCCTGTTCCCAGCCATTATTTCTCTAGAAAGCAAGCCAAGTCCCTGCCAAAACAGAGTGTCTACAATGAGTGGGTGGGAAAAGGGTGTCGGGTGAGTCTCCCCTGAAAGTTTAGCAGAAGCTGGAAAATGGGAGGAGAAAAGATAAATTCCCATAGACTTCCAAGCACAGATACCCTCTTCTCGATGGTTTATAAGGGACTCCCAGCTCGAATAAACTCAGCCTTTCTCTCAGGAAGAGCAGACCTGACAGAGAAGCTACCAAAAGCCCATGTGAACCATTCCAAAATCCAAATAGCAGAGCTTTCTCAAAGCAATGCCATACTGCAGGGGTGGCCAACGGTAGCTCTCCAGATGTTTTTTGCCTACAACTCCCATTAGCCCCAGCCAGCATGGCCAATGGCTGGGGCTGATGGGAGTTGTAGGCAAAAAAACCATCTGGAGAGCTACCATTGGCCACCCCTACTATACTGTTCTCCTTGAAAACTCACCACCAGTGTAAAGCCGAATGAAAACAATCCTCTTTCTCTCCATTGCATACTCAGGTGCCCACTATGCAAAGCAGACATAGGACAAATAACGGTGTGATGAAATGCAAGAAATTTTGGGACAAACATGGCAGGCGGAAGGGGGAGAGTTGATGGCAGAACAGCTGCACTTCTCCCAGAAGTACCTCTCCACAGCTCAAGTATTTGCATTCTTCTCGCATTCCTGACTCTAATTAAGTCTTCTAGCCTCTTCCTATGTCGTCAAGGTAGAGAGGGTTGCCATGCTACCTATCTATCCAGCCTCCCAACCCCACTGAAGAAAAGTAGTCCTGGCTGAATCAAGGCGAATGGCGTAAGAAAGTTAGCAAAGCCAAGTGGTTTAAGCAGGATGGGCCTCAGAAAGGGAAGCCATTCATAGCCTCTTGCTGTCATCGTAATCATTCCTGGGTTATGCATTTTCCTGCACAACCAGTTCCCAAGCTGTGCAGCCCTTCTGAGGTCCTTTTTAAATGCCGGCAGCACAGTAATAATAATAACAATAATAAATTTTATTTATATCCCGCCCTCCCCGCCGAAGCAGGCTCAGGGCAGCTAACAGGACATGGTGTGTACCGTGATTATTATACAATTCATATGGTAAGATACAGTTAAAAATACAGTTAAAACAGTTAAAGTTTTAAAAAACCACAATAAATTAAAGGTGCTACATTCAGTGGGATGTCTATCCAGATGGCTAGATGTCACTTTCAAGGTTCCTTATAAGCTTGTTGAAAGAGGGTAGTTTTGCAAGCCCTGCGGAACTGGTTAAAGTCCCGCAGGGCTCACACTTCCTCCGGTAGCTGATTCCACCAGTGGGGAGCCATTATTGAGAAGGCCTGCTCCCTCGTTACTTTCAGTTTGGCCTCCTTTGGTCCTGGGATTTTTAGAAGACTTTGGGAGCTGGATCTCAGTGCTCTCTGGGGAACATATGGAGAGAGGCGGTCCCTAAGGTAGGCAGGTCCTCGGCCATATAGGGCTTTAAAGGTAATAACCAGCACCTTGTAGCGAACTCGGAATACAATTGGCATTGTCCTGTCAGCATTTAATACATGGGGCAAAGAGAACACCTGACTGTAGTAGGGTGAGAGAGATATGCCTGTACCCCTTTAAAACATATGGATAAGTGTGGATTCCAAAGGAAAGAGAAAGAAAAATGGCACAGCCTGCAAAGAATAGAAACATTTTTAAAAAAAAACAAAACAAACTCCATGCAAGAATCCTGCAGGGACTTCAGAAAGTTCTGCAGGTGTTCCTTGCAATATATTTCCTATGAGGAGAACAGAAAACAGGCCTCAGCTTTAGTCTTTGAATTACAAGATAACACATTCCCTGGATACCGCGCTGTAAAAAAAAAACCCAAATGCTTTGGATTCCCAACAATAAGAGGCTGGGTGCAGCTGTGCTGGATGGAGATAGAAAGACAGCACAAATACTTTTAACCCCGTTCCCTCTCCCCTGCCTCCCACTTCAAGCCTGAGTAGGCAAAGCTGGCGGGGGAGCCCTAAACTGTTTTTCACCCTTCATTTGAACCTAGGCTTCCCCAGGTCCCTGGCTGAATCAAGGTGAATGTCCTAAGAAAATTAGCAGTCAAGGTGAAATGTCCTAAGAAAATTAGCAAAGCCAAGTGGTTTAAGCACTTCTCGAACTGCCTCGATCCAGATGCCTCTGGAGATCATCTACCCAAGGCGACCAACACCGCCTCCGTCCCATGGGCAGGGCGGAAGCAGGACTGGAAGGGATCCAGGGCATCAGCATCCTCCAAGAAAGTCTGAAGCTGCGTTCCCATCGCCCTCTCCACTACCTTACCCAGGAACGGCAAATTCAAAACTGGGTGATAGTTTAATAGGACTGTAGGATCCAAAGATGGTTTCTTCAGGAGAGAACAGACCACTGTCTCCTTCAAGGCCCCCGGGAATGTCCCTGTTGAAAGGGACAAGTTGCCTTAAGCAACTCATGTGCTAAGAACACAGTGTTCAGGCTCAACCAAGCCTTGGGTTCCTGCTTCTCTGGCTACTGTCCAGCAGTCTGATTAATAATGTATCAATGACCATTAACTTAGATTTCTGGGGAGGGAAAACATATAGTTTGCAAAAACAAGCTTGTGGCTTGACAACAAATTGAGCAGAGTGAATATTCCTCTACCGTTACAAATAGACAGAGTGAGACATGACATAGGGACCCCAGGAGAACAAATGGAACTGGGACACGAGGATCCACGTGGACAACACAAAACCAAAGCTGTGGGTAGGACCTCCTCCAGGACCATAAGGTAGAAACAGAAATAATGGTAAGTATCCTGCCATAGGTTAATGGAAGCACCTCCCAGTGAAATGGATTGTCAGTTGTAGGAAGAACCATTTAAGTATTTATTTATTTATTCATTAATTCATTCTATTTTTAGCCCACCCTTCCCATAGGAAAGGCTCAGGGCGGGTTACATCATAAAAACAATCGACAGTAAAAACAATAATGGACCGATTTAAAAATATATAAAATCTAAAACTACAGAGTGACAATAGAGACTAAAATGGCAGGTTCTGCCTCACAGACATGGCCTATTGTCCTGGTCCAGCAGATCATATAGCACTGGAATGGAATGAAGGGGGGAGGCTGGTAACAAGTGACGTCCACTGCCTGAAAGCCTGGCGAAAGTGCTCTGTTTTACAGACCCTGAGGAATTGGAGCAGATCCCTCAGGGCCCGGATCTCCAGAGGGAGCTCATTCCACCAGACAGAGGTTAAGGCTGAAAAGGCCCTGGCCCTCATCGAGGCCAGATGGATGTCTCTGGGGCTGGGTATTAGCAAAAGTTGTTGGGTCACTGATCATAAAGACCTACAGGGCTCATACTGGGAGAGGCGGTCCCGAAGGTATGCAGGCCCCTGGCCATATAGGGCTTTAAAGGTAAGTACCAACACCTTGAGCCAGATCTGGTACTCAATAGGTAGTCAATGCAGTTCACGCAGCACAGGATGGATCCATGCCCATACAGGCAATGATGTCAACATCCGTGCAGCAGCATTCTGCACCAGCTGGAATTTCTGGAGGAAGGTCAAGGGCAGCCCCATGTAGAGGGAGTTACAATAATCTAGCCTGGAAGTGACCATTGCATGGGTTACTTTGGCCCGGTCGAGGGGGGCGAGATATGGGATCAAGTGTCTGACTCCCCTCAGATAGAAAAAGGCCAATCTGGCAATGGTGGTAACCTGGGCCTCCATAGTCAGAGAGACATCCAGGAATACCCCAAGCTCTTCACCCTCGACGTGAGCATCAATGGAGTCCCATCAAAGGGTGGGAGCCTGATCTCTGATCCCAGCCCCCTGTAACCTAGGCACAGGACCTCCATCTTCGATGGATTCAATTTCAGCTGGCTCTGTTGCAACCAACCAGCCATGGCTTGCAATGTCCTACCCAGTTCCTCCAGGGACAAGTCCAGGGGGCAATCCATCAGCAGATAGAGCTGGGTGTCATCTGCATATTGATGACACCCCAGCTCATACCTCTGGATAATCTGGACAAGGGGGCACATGGAGATGTTGAGTAACGCTGGGGAAAGAATTGCTCCTTGTGGCACACCACATTGTAATGGGCACCACAGGGATAGTTCACCCCCAAGCACCACCCTCTGTCCCCGACCCTGGAGAAAGGAGACCAGCCATTGTAGGGCTAGCCCCTGTATTCCTGCATCGGTGAGGTGATGGGCCAACACTTCATGGTCGACTGTATCAAAAGCTGCTGACAGATCAAGAAGGATCAGCAGCACCGAGCCGCCTCGATCCAGATGCCTCTGGAGATCATCTACCCAAGGCGACCAACACCATCTCCGTCCCATGGGCAGGGCGGAAGCCGGACTGGAAGGGATCCAAGGCATCAGCGTCCTCCAAGAAAGTCTGAAGCTGCGTTCCCACCGCCCTCTCCACTACCTTACCCAGGAACGGCAAATTCGAAACTGGGTGGTAGTTTGCTAGGACTGTAGGATCCAAAGATGGTTTCTTCAGGAGAGAACAGACCACTGTCTCCTTCAAGGCCCCTGGGAATGCCCCTATTGAAAGGGACAAGTTGATGATCTCTTTAACCAGCCATAATGGACAAGGATCAAGGGGGCAAGTGGTGGGTTTCACAGCAGCCAGGGTCTTATCAACTTCATCCTGGGAGAGCAGGCTGAAATGGTCCAAAACTGGACCTGAAGACAGGCAAGAAGCTTCCAGTTCCATTATTGTATCAACTGTGGCCAGAAGGTCACGGCGGAGCAACAAGACTTTATCTGCAAAATAATCCACAAAAGCCACGCAGCCTATATCCAATTCCCTAATGTTTGGCATGCCCTGAGGCAAAGGCGGATATTTTTAAGGACCGGATTAATCTAAATAATTGAGCTAGGTGCGATTTTGCAGAAGCGATGGAGACAGTATAGAACTCCTTCTTTGCTGCCTTCATTACCATCTCATAGGTCTTCATAAAAGACCTATAAGATGTTCTTGTAGCTTCATCTCGGGCCTTCCTCCACACACGCTCTAGTTGTCTCAGCTCCCATTTCATCTGCCTCAGCTCTGAGGAATACCAAGAAACCAAGTTGGTACAGGGGTGGAGAGGGCGCCGGGGAGTGACCACATCAATGACTTCAGAAAGGTGGCTATGGCAGTCTTCCACCAACTCATCCAATGGGTCGCCAGGGGGAATTGGATCCCGCAGAGCCTCCTGGAACCATTTGGTTCCACAGGCAAGCATAAATCAGCTCGCCACCTAAACAGGGAGGGTTAGGCATGCATAACCAGGCCTTCAGGACAAAGTGGTCTGACCATGGCACTACATCCACTGTAATACAGTCTACTTCAATCCCCAAGACAAAGATAAGATCTAGCATGTGACCTGCTTGGTGTCCGGGAGCTGAAACAACTTGGGAGAGCCCTAGTGCTGCCATGGAGAACACCAGGTTCTTAGCCTGAGAAGAGATCACATCCTCAGCACAGCCATTTAAGTCTCCCAGAACCAGTAGTCTGGGATACTCCAGTGCCCAGGCGGATATAGCCTCCATCAGGCCAGGCAGGACACTGGCTGGTGCGTTAGGCGGATGATACACCAGCCAAATGGCCAAGTTCTCCTCAGCATCCCACACCAGGCCCACACATTCAATGCCAGCTATCTGTGTCTCAGGGAGTGCCCTGAAGGAGAAAGTATCCCGGATAAGCATCGCCACACACACCGCCCATTAGTCCGGCATTGGTGGAAGACCGAAAAGCCTAGGGGGGAGCAGCTGCCACAAGGCAATGGTTTCACCATCCCGCACCTAGGTCTTGGTCACGCAAGCCAGGTCTACCACCTGTTCCACAAGATAATCCTGGAGAACAGAAATCTTATTGTTGATATACCTGGCATTGCACAGCACCAGTGTAAGAGAAGGGTATGATTTCCTATCCTCACAGCCAGCATCTCTTGGGATGGGACAAAGGTTGGAAGGGGACCGAGCATGTCCATATCTCTGTCTCCTTCCTACAAACCACCTTCTCCCACTGCCATACTTCCCATGCCCCAACAGCACTGGGATCCCAGACCCCAGTGTGGCCTCCCCCACTGGAACACATTGGCCCAACCTGGGCCCACCAGGTGACTGGGGGCAGACACTATGACGCACAGCTTTCATTGAATAGACACTGCAAAAAAACAATTTCACTATATAAACCACCCTCTAGTCCTTTACCTCCTAGAGCAGGGGTAAACAACGGTAGCTCTCCAGATGTTTTTTGCCTACAACTCCCATCAGCCCCAGCCAGCATGGGAGTTGTAGGCAAAAAAACATCTGGAGAGCTACCGTTGGCCACTCCTGTCCTAGAGTATCCCAATGACTCCTTCTTCATCTTGAAAGCCCTTCACAGGTTGCCCAAGGATTAAATTCTTGTTCCTCTTTTTCTTTCAAGAAGAGTCTTTAAATGTATTCCCATTGCCCCCCTCCACAGAGAGAGGGGGAGATTTTTACCCTCATAGTGAACAGCCATTGTAATGGTGTTTATTTTTAGTGATTTTTTTGTACTTGACTAAACAAACATAACTTCATCTTTATTATATTCCGAAAAGGAACATGCAGTGCTGTTCAATACCTAAAGTGTTTGGAATGCTCTAAAGCAGGGGTCCTCAACCTTTTTAAATAGGGGGCCAGTTCACTGTCCCTCAGACTGTTGGAGGGCCGGACTGCCGTTACTGTACAAGGCCGCGGGCCGTCAGTTCTCCGTCTTCTGCATCTCTCTCCCTTCCCCACACCACACACCCTGGCCTGGGAACTCACCTCACCTTGGTATCACCTCACACTCTGTCTCCGCTGCCTCAGCCCAGTGCCGGAAGTGTGCATTGCTAACGCAAGTTTAGGTCGAACGTCACTTCCGGTCTGATTTTGCCATAACCCGGCGGGCCGCATAAACGTCCTCAGCGGGCCGCATCTGGCCCGCGGGCCGTAGGTTGAGGACCCCTGCTCTAAAGACTACTTACACAAAATAAAATATAATCAATACAGTATTGCATAAACAGCACTAAAGTTAAAAAGACATAATAAAACCAGAGCAAAAAAAAAGTCTTACTGTGCTCCAGAAAACTCATAGGTCTACACATCTCAAACACATCTCGCACATCTATTATCTTTTCCAACGTCCTCCTGTAACATGTCTTGCAAACCAGAAATGAAGATCTGACTGGATGCACAAAACTTGCTGCGTCATAGCATCATGAGACATGCTGGTTGTTGTTGCAGGAAAATACAGTTTAACCTGTAGCCATGGCAATGTTCAGTATAGCCTGTGCCCGAAGACACAAGATGCAGTTAAAGAAATAAGATAACAAGATTACAAAAACAAGCGTGCTATGATTTGAAATAGGCCACGACTCAGAAATAGCGAACTCATTCCATTCCCCCCTCCCCGCCCCAGAACCTATTCTCAGTACCAATGCTCAGTCCTGGAAAATGAGCGGCAACGATGTCACAGACAATGCTTTTCAGCAAATAAGAAATGCAGCCAATAAGCAAAACACACACTAAAACGTATCTGGGATCAGAAATTAGGCCTTCCACTATAGGCATCTCTCTCTCTCTCAATAGACTTCTGGAAGTAAAATCTTTTAAAAGATTTGTTGCAGAACACAGAGAAGCGTGCTCCAGAGAAACCTAGGATTACCCAGTTTCCGTTAACAGAGATGAAACCACTCCAGGTCACAGAGTGAACCAGGCAGGAGATAATGGAAATTAATGTAATGGGAGCAAGGAAGGACAGAGGGATCTACCCATAAACAAAGGCTGCAGTGTGTGTGTGTGTGTGCCTTCCCGAAAAATCGATTCCATTATATAAATGGATAAATTAAAATTGTTTCTAATTGTATATGCAAATGTTTTAACCTGTATATTAAATATGTATGCATGCATTGTGCATTTAAAAAGGAACATTACGAGCCCCCTCATTAGAAATTCTGCATCTTATATCTGATCTACAGCAGGGATCCTCAAACTTTTTAAATAGGGGGCCAGTTCACTGTCCCTCAGACTGTTGGAGGGCCGGACTGCCGTTACTGTACAAGGCCGCGGGCCGTCAGTTCTCCGTCTTCTGCATCTCTCTCCCTTCCCCACACCACACACCCCGGCCTGGGAACTCACCTCACCTCGGTATCGCCTCACACTCTGTCTCCGCCGCCTCAGCCCAGTGCCGGAAGTGTGCGTTGCTAACGCGAGTTTAGGTCGAACGTCACTTCCGGTCTGATTTTGCCATAACCCGGCGGGCCGCATAAACGTCCTCAGCGGGCCGCATCTGGCCCGCGGGCCGTAGTTTGAGGACCCCTGATCTACAGTATACTGTGCTTGTGGCAACAATACCTCTCATGTTGACTGCCAGAGTCGCTTCGACAGCACTAAATGTCTACAGTGAAAATTTTCAGAACATTTGCAGCCCATGAGTCAAAAAGAAGTCGCCCATACAGCTCAACGCTATGTTTCATAAACGAAAGGAAAAATGTCTTCCAAATAACACCGAAAGGCAGGAACAAGTGCTGCCGTTGGAGTCAGAGAGATTGTTTGGAGCAACATATGATAATTGGTTTGCAGGTTCTATCTAACCAATGATGAGAGGGATCCATTGCTAGCTTCTTGTGTCATACGGAGCTCTGGGACAATTCTTTGTTGAATTCATACCGTACTGTGCTATAAAGAAAAAAGAAGCTAAGGGAGAAAAAGGAAATACATTTCATTGTCTACTTCTGAGATTAAGAGCAAGCAAATGCCAATCATAGGTCTTCATCCCTAACGCCACAAGCACAAAAGGCTGTTTGACTGGCTGAAGCCCCAGACACATGAGTGTCCTTGATGGTCCCAGAAGGAGAAGGCACTGGGGCAGAGTTCACTTCTTCCCATGCTCTTTCCATTCTCAAATCTGGGAAGCTGCAAATCTCCAGTGGCAAATGGAGACCAACGAATCTTCTATCTCCTTTTTCATATTTAATCACATAGCTCTGTGAAATTCTTGTAAGCCAAACATCTGAGGAAGAAAGCCGCATGGGGTGAACAGAAAAGGAAACTTTTTGAAGCAAATTCCAGCTGCTGAACCCTGAACCCTCACCTCAAGGTTAACAGATCCATCATAAGCCACTGGGGTCATCCAAGCAGGAGGAGGAGAACTGGCTCGCCTTCTCACAAATCAAGAAAGCTTTGTCTTTATAAAGATTTATGCCACATTAATAACACTGGAAGCAGCAGTTAGCCTGTTGGACTAACGGCTGTGAAATGCTCATAACGGTACCAAAAGTGATCCAGCACCACCATCACAGACAGCCCTTCCCTCAACTGAAGCTAAAAAAGAAATCTAAACTTGAAGAGTAGTTGTCCAGCAAAAGGACCCTCTTCACAGTTTGGAGCCCTACTTAGGACTTTTAACCCCAGCTACTTCCAGAAGTTACTTCCGGGCGTGATGAGCCCCATAGCACAGAGTGATAAGCTGTAATACAGCAGCCCAAGCTCTGCTCACGACCTGAGTTTGATCCCGGCAGAAGCTGGGTTCAGGTAGCCGGCTCCAGGTTGACTCAGCCTTCCATCCTTCCGAGGTCGGTAAAATGAGTACCCAGCTTGCTGGGGGAAAAGTGTAGATGACTGGGGAAGGCACTGGCAAACCACCCCGTAAAAAGTCTGCCAAGAAAACCTCATGATGTGATGTCACCCCATGGATCGGTAATGACTTGATGCTTGCACAGGGGACTACCTTTACTTACTTCCAGGAGCGGAAATAAGAAACGAAATTTTCCCAGCCTAAATGAGCAGTCTAATGGACCTTATGTTAATGCTTTTGACAGCTATCATTATCCACCTAACCAACTGTGCATACCTACATTTAATTTTTAATTTGCAATTTATACCCCTCCCTATCCCGCTAAGCGTAGAATGAAATTTCCTAGGATGAAATCTGGTGACTTTTATCAAAAAACTGAAAATCTCAACTCTGTGTGGGTGGTGGTGTCTAACCAGTGTGGTTGTGGAGGAAAGCGACAAGAACAAAGAATGTGGCTACTGAAAGCTCAGAAAACAAAGCAGACCTGAATTTCTTGTACACGGCCCCACGCTTCTCCATATCCAGTCTTTCTGTGCTACATAACTGTCTCATCTTCCAAGGCCCGTCTTAGGTTCCGCCTCCTTTATCAGTACAGTACTATTGCTATTTTTAAAGAAATATATTTCATAATTTGTACAATATACCCTTAAGCTGGAGACCACCAAAAAGCAGAACTACTTATAGCTACAGGACTATCCACAATTCCTTTCAACTGCAGCAGCTCTGAAACACATCCACCATTCATAACTGAACAAAAACAGCCACTGTCAGAACCTTTAATCTGGAAGGGAAGTCTAGCAATGCCAAGCCAAAGCACAACAGGAATACAGAATGGATAGCCTTACCAAGGTAGTCAGGATTCAGCGCCAAAAGGGAGTAAATAATCTTGCAGGGGAGGGGGGGAATACTCAGGAGTGCAATGTACAACTTAAGTCAACGGCAAACGGCATTGTTTTTCACTGAGTGAGACTCCATGCACAATGGTTGTGTGACAAAAAGCAGGCTGTACTTTTAGAGCAGCTCAAACTAAAAACCACCATGTAGTCATTAAATGCAGGTTTAGTATGAGTAGACGAAAGAGTGCCACCTACTGATATAAATCTTAACAGATAACGAGTTTTAATTCATTTTATATTCTGGATGAACTGACGTTTTGGGGTTCGCTTGAATATTTTAAAGGGGAGGTCCAGGATGTCCAAGACATGGCAGAGCTAAAACTGTGTGTGTTTGAAAGAAAAGCTGACATTTTGATCATGTAGCACTTTTGTTGAAAAATAAGGCAACCAATGAATGATATTGATTAATCAGTTAACCTACTCAGGGACACAATGCAGGAGATAACCAGCATTAGCTACACTCTTTGTATAGTGAACAATTTTATACCGGAAAACCAGGAAAAGGATACATAGCCTAGAATAGCCTAGAAAGCTGCTAGGTGGATGTGCAGCTGTTAGAAGTTGGAACATGGAACCTAAATGATGACATGCCACACCAACCGTTTTCCCCCCATTCCACTCAAAAATCCACTTTTTAGAATGCTGGCTGCAGAGCTGAAGTCTCCTTAGTCATGCAGCTTCCCTGTTTGATATTCAAGGATGTCAAACCTGTGGCCCAAGGGCCATATCCAACCCCCACAGGGTTCTCCTCCTACCCCCAGATGGCTCCCTCTTACTTACTTCTCTGGGGCTGCTGCCGCCATTGCATCACAGATAGCTTTTGCTCATCTCCTTCTTCCTGATTCCTGCTTCCTGCAGGAGAGAACCAAGCCACGCCTCCCTTCCCTCCATTGGCTGAGTTCACTTCCTTTGGGAGGAAGGGAGGGGGGAGGGAAAGCGGAAGCCTGTGCTCCTGCATCAGAACAAGAGCAAAGCGTGACTCCTTCCATGGCTCCTTTAAGAACAGCAACGTTTCATTTCAGGCATAAGCTTTCGTTCTTGTTGTTCTTCAGAGGGAGTGAGGGTGGATGGGTGGATGAATTCTTCTGCCCAGCACAGTTTACACTGAGATCACAGTGCTCTGCTGTTTTGAGTCTCTCTCTCTCTCTCTCACACACACACACACATGTATGAGTGTGTTAAAAGGAAGGGGCATGTTGGGAAAACGGGAAAGGAGAATTAGAAGAAAATGATCTTGGCTTATTTTGAAAGGGTCTTTAAAAAAAACAAAAAGATTAGGTTTCTCAATGCCTATCTGAGATTTAATTTTCTTTCAAAAAGACCCTGGTTAGGAATTAGAACACTTAGATTGGATTCCATAGTGTTGTGTCTTGCATTTCAGTCCCGAAATTACAACACAGCGGACGCTATGGAGGTGACCAGTGGAAGTCCACTGGCCCCCGGATGTAGCTTCGCAAATACGCTCCGCCAATCAAGATCTGTGGCGGGAAGTTTAACTGGCCAGGATTGGACCTGGCCAGACTGAGGGTTGTTCCGGGGTATGTATATAATTGGTACCCGGCCCGCGTTGCTTTGCCTTGTGATGTACTCGCTAATAAAGCATGTTGCCTTCAACAAGTCTCGTCACTCAGTACATTACACATAGTTTAATGACTGGAAGTAGATGTCTAAGTATTTAAAAATGCATTTATGGTTCTATATGTTCAACATGTCTCTCTCCTTGGCTGCCTTACTAGCATTGAAGCACTAGCACTGATTTTGCCCAGTCTGAAATCAACACATTATTTTGCTTGGAGAAATCCCTCTCTCCAGTTTAAACAGTTGCAGAAGAAAAAAGAAATCTAACAGCACCACTTGCAATCTTTACTAATGGAAAGGAGCAAGAGCCCAGTAACACCTAACAAAATTTGCTGCAGGGCATGAACTCTTGTGAGTCACTGCTCACTTCTTCTGATAAAGACAGAATGTGAGACCACTGATCCTTATGTCTTGGAGAGTGGAATGATTTCAGATGCCAAATGACAAAAACAGGCATTGGTAATGAGACAGAGAACCTAGGTCTCAATTTAGTCCTGGAGGATGCATGACATTATTATGAATTGCAATTCAGCATCCTCTCTTTCTAATCTCCCTTGAAATCTTTTCAGAAGAGAACCGCCACTCTTAGGTCAGCAACTAAATGTCCTGGGAGGTTAAATGTTCCCCCACTGGTTGTTGAATGATTTGTTTTCTAATGTCAGACATATGCCCATTTATTCTTTGCATCCTCCTGGATTGAACCCTCCAGGACCAAACTGAGCTTTAGGTTTCCTGTCTCGTTACCAAAGTCTGTATCTCCACTCCCACCACCCCTCTGTATATCACACTTAATCCAATCAAGCCTGCTATTGTCATTCACCTGCTATTACCATTTGGCATCTGAAATCACCTTTATGAAGTTTATATCTCTGGTATCTCGTGTTACATTTCATGACACGCATGACCCAGTCCTACAAAGTGAACTTCTGTCATATCTGGTCCCCATAACAAATGTGTTCAACACCCCTGCAATACATGCTTTCTGTGGAAAACCGTATTTACTGCTCATTTGCCATGGCGCACAACACTACTCTCCTGCCATGCTAGAAACTCCATTTCACTCCACATCTCTACTTGTGATTGAGAGATCAGGATAGCTTTCAATGTTCCAAAAGTACTGCAGTCACAGGACTGGACAGGAATGAAAAAAGCCTTCGTATGAGAAAGCTTGCCATGAAAAGCCACACTGATTAACAGTGTCAAACAAGGAGGAAGTGAAAACAGAGAGAGAACACAAAAAGGTTGGTGAGGCAGTGCCTGACTCCTGAATTTAATTCCCCCAGCCTGCACAACTCCAGTGAAAAGAGGATTGTAAGGAGGCAAAAATTCACAGAGCGGTGTAGATCCTTAGGATGAAACTTTTACTGGCTAGAAGGAGAACCTTACATGGGCATTCTCAGCTCTTGCTGTTTCCCAAGTGATGAGCTGGATGTTAAAGGACCAGCACCATTTCCATTCTTGTGCAATTGCCTTCTTCTCCACTGCCCCCAACATAGCTTAGACATAAGCCCCTTCCAAGATGATCTCTGGTTTCCCACTGTTCGTCCATGTCAGTAACTGCAGCACACAGATGCCCCCGTCCCAACATCACCTCCTCTTAATTCCATCTGATTTGATTCTCACAGCAAGAAAGATTAGACAGAGGTTGCTGGAATGAACACAATGCCACACAGAGAAACCTGGTTTTGCTTCAGTGTTATGTCATTCAGTCACAGGGTTCTGTTCTTCTTCCTGCCAGGATCAGATATCTTTTTGCCTTACTAATTTTATTTCTTTTTGACACAGGGATCAGTCATTTATCTAATTCCTAGGTATATTTCTGTTTCATGTTCCCTTCTGCTCTGCTTCCAATGGTCAGTGTTTCCTTTCCGTAAAGCCCGATTTTTTTTCCATGTGCAATACCAGTCTTTACTTGCTTTGCTCCTAGTCATACAGCTGCACATTCAACCCAATTAGAAGCGAACCAAAAAATATACCTGATATTAAGGCTTGAGTTACTTCTGCATTAACATTACAGTACATCGTGCAGGTTGGATTTGGTTTAAATCAAATTGATTTAAATCACTAGTCAGTAATTCTATATAAAGACTCATTTTTTCTGCTATAACCTTAATATTCACAATTAGATGAAGATTTCATTTTTAGAATAACAACTGTTCGTATTAGTTTTACAGTTATATAAAAATATTGATTTTAATACTATTAGAAACACATAGATAGGTAATTATGAAATTATTGTGAGGTGAATTATCTCCAGTTTAATAGATTAATCATTCATATTTGGGCAACTTTTCTCCTGTACTTTATTGGAAGGAGAAAAATAATCATTACCTTAATAATAATAATTTAAATCCTTTTATTCAAACAATAACATTATAGCATATGTTTGCTTAAACATCTATGTTTGTTAACTGATGCGATTAAACAAAATATATATATTTTAAAAAATTTAAACTGTTAGCCCAGCCTACACATTAAAAACTTAAATACTGTCCTCTTTAGCTCACTAGTCATCTTCATCTTCTTTGTTCATAATTTGGAAAAAGAAAAACAAGCTTTCCTGCTTTGTCGGGTCTCAAATGATTTCTCAATTTAGAATGAATGAGTCCAAAGGAAGAGAATATTCCTTCTACGCCTGCAGAAAAAGCTACTGCTGTTAAAAGTGAAATCATTATTTGAATAGTCTCTAAATCCAAGTGCTTAAGTGACTTCACCAGTTCACTGGTGTGACTTTCTTTAAAATATCTTCAGCAAACATATATTTCGTGAATGGTTCTCCCTTAGCTCTGAAGTTTATTAAAGTTGGCATTACAGATGGATGACTGCTGGATACCCATGTCATAGCTAACTCCTCCTTCCTCAGCACTTAAGTTTTGACCCTGGTACCGGATATTGACAATATTTGCCAGAAATGAGTTGGAGACAGTGCTTGTCCAATTCGGTTTTTTAATGATTGTAATTTAATTCTGTCAATGTGTAGTTCTGTTTTTAAGTGCTCACTCAGTTCTTTCCAAATTTCAACAGCATCAGCAATAAAACAGCTATTTTTCTGTATTTTGTTTAAAACTTCAGAAATGGGTTTCAGGATGCTTGGCATATGTTCAACGTTTCTCTTAAGCCCAATGTTGAGGATTTTATCTCGATTTTGTTCATAAATTGTCATCAGAATAGGCCAGTTCTTGAGATACTGCTCAAAACAGTCCACCACAGAGTTCCATCTAACATCTTGTGGGAGCGTTAGCTTGGTTCCACCCATTCTTTTCAGAGCTGCTGAAGCAAAATGATTGTTACGGAAGTATTTAGCAATATCAACAACCTTAGTCTTTATTTCTGGAACACTGAAGTTTTTGGCTTGGAGGCGCAGCAAATGAGCACTGCAACCATATGTTATTAGCTTTGTATTCCCTTCCTGCTCTTCTAAATTTATTCTCATCTTGGATACATTTGGATACAAAAATGTGAATTTTTGTTCACATGTTATTATAGCTTTTGCTGCCACTTCTTGTAAGTATTCTGCTGTGTGTGCATTTCCCGACATATCAGTTGTTTGTGCAAGGAAGACCCATAGATAGAGCTCTGTCCTTGTAGAATTGCCCTCAAAGGAAAAACCCAGAAGCTCGAAGTCAGCCGGATGGACAAGGAGAAGGCGAAAGGCAGACTTAATATCGCATTTAGCCATCTCTGCCCCCCTACCGCAGCGTCGCACAACACAAATAGCCTGATCAAAGCTGGTATACCTAACAGAGCGTAAATGCTCAGGAATGCCATCATTTACTGATGCACCCCTAGGATAGGAGAGATGGTGAATCAGAAGAAATTCACCCGGCGTCTTTTTCAGCACCACTCCCAGGGGAGAAACTCGAAGGTTAGGTACTGGAGGATTCGGAAATGGGCCCAAAATCCTACCCTCAGCCAACTCTTTGGCAATCTTATCCCTAACTACATGCTCCATACCTCTAACAGAACCAAGGTCCCAGACCAAAATGTGACCTGAGGACCCTGAAAAGGAATTCTAAAACCAAACATAAAACCTTTTAACAGATAAGCAAGGAAGACTTTCCCTTCTTCTGTTGTTATACAAGCACATACAACTGGATCATTGTGGACATTACTCCACCCATCAAGAGTTAGGTTAACAATTTTACCATCCAGAGCTGTTGCACATTTGATCCCCAGCTTATTGGCTGAGATGTTGGGGTGTTTTTTCGCCTACTCTGCATAACAAGTCAGTGGATTGGGGATTTGGCTGTAGGGAGGCACTGTTAAATAGGTTGGTCACTTTGGTTCTGGTTCAGTGGTTAATGAGCTTATGCGGCTAGGGGAGGGCCACAAAGCATCCCCCCTTTGTGGGGTTAGGGATCTGTCAGGATCAACCTTTGGGTTTGCCAGCCCGGGTGGGGAGAATGCAGACCGTCCTTTGGGGCTTACCTGGAAGGGTCCTTTCATTGAGTTGCCTGACTCGTGGGGGGGACTTTCCAGGTGTTGCCTGCTTGCTGAGCTGGCCTGGTTGGAGCTGTGATGTACAGCTCTGGCCAGGGGCTTGGGCGCTCTCCTGTTAAATGGCAGGGGAAATGTCTGTTGCACTGTTTAGCCCTTGCTGATTTTGAATAAAATTTAATAAAGTGGCCCTTAGTTCATCCAATTCATTGTGTCTTACTCTTCATTCCAACTTTGGGGGGCAATTGCTTTTCTTCATAACTGTATCAAAATGACAGTAACATGCAGTAATAATAAGAAATATAATTTTGCTCAAACATGACAATTCAAGGCACTCTTTAAGAAATATGATTAAATAAAAATGTTTACCAACATGAAGATCCTGCCTATTCAAACATGTTTCTGTTGTTATCTTCATCATAGCACTTCTCATGATGTTGCCTCATTCAGGCCACCAGGCCTTGCATTTCTTTGTTGCAGTGTTTGCATTTTGCACGCATGCCTGCCTTACCAATAGATAGAGGAACTTCATTAAAACATTCTCAAACTGGGTCTCTTTTACGGCCTGCTGCCATTATAGGTTTTTTCCTCCAGGGAAAGAATAATGTGATAAACCTCGGGTTAGACACACAAAAGATCCAAAGTCTTGTGGAGTATTCTGTTCAAAAAGTTTCACTTTCATTTTTACTGCTTGCCCCTCCCTCCTTACACTTAAGTTTCTTCTTGTGCAGATCTATTCCACTTCAAGCAATCTTTTTCTATTCATTGAACGTTTTGAAACTTAGCACTTAAGGGGTTGATTCTGTGTACATAGGTTTGTAGAACAATGAGATTAAGGTCTTTTTCTCAACTCTGTTCATTTTATAACATTTTTGCTGCGAGGAAGAGGCATGTGATCTCTGCAGACACAAATTACAGTTTTGAGAACTGCAAAACCAAGCATCTGTGTTCTGTGTTAATATCTTGTAGACAGAGAAACTGCCCAGTAATCTTACAGAAACTTCTGAAAGAGCATGACATTGTGAATGGATTAATAGAATTTATTACCAAAAAATTTAAACATTGCACGAATATCTAGCTTTATGCTTCAGAATTAAAAACTAATCCTTATTTCATGATGGAATAACCTTTGGATGATAATATATTTTCCTCAAAAAGCATTTTATTTAAAAAAATTGACAGGATTTTTATTTATTTATTTCTCTATTTATTAAGGGTGTTTTTACTTTGTTGATTTGTAAACTATGATAAAGTTTCAATAAAAGTTATCTTTATTTTTTAAAAATTCAATTTAAATAAAAAAATCTGATTTAAATTTTAAAAAATCTGATTTTTTTTTATTTTTTAAAAAAAATTATTGATTTTTATCCACCCTGATACCATGGCTGATCATTGTTGAATGATATTTCACAGCACATGTCTGTTTCACAAACATGAGATGTTTCACAGCACAGCACAATCTCCTGGATCCGATGGATCCATTCCATGAGTAGCTGGTGGTTTCCTCCTGCCCAAGGAAATTTCTTTCAATGCAAGGTTCTCCTGCTGATGAAGTCCAAGAGGTTGTCCTGCTGAGGTTTTTCTCATCAGCGGACTGATTCTTATGCTGGAACAAAAGCACTGCTTTTAGCAAAAGGAATCTGGAGGATTTTACTCATACTGAACAGAGAGCTGGCACTTCCATGAGGCAAGTTGACAGAGTTGCCAAAGGTGACCAATTTTGGGTAAAATTCAGATCAACAGCATGAGAAAACAGACAAATGGGACTTGTGGAACACACCAGTAAATCGCTCTCTACAACCATCAGTCATATTATTGGAAGATGTGAATAGGCTTCCCAACCCTCCCGCCCTGGCGGGGGACCCCAGGATTTCCACCCTCTTCCCCCGCTCCCCCAAAAAATGAAAGCGGGGGGAGAGGGGGGAAACGGCGCCGAGCCACCGGATCCTGGAGCCGGCGAGGCCGCCGCGCCGCTGCTGCCCCCTCCCCGCCAGGCAGCAGCGCAGGGGAGGGCGAGGCAGGCCAGGAGCATGGCGAGCCGCAAATCCGGGCCCTTCTAGGACCCAGACTTGCGGCTCGCCATGCTCCCGGCCCGCCTCCACCCCCCCTCCGCTTCCACCCCAGAGGCGGAGCAGGCGAGGCGGCCTCTTCTCTGCTCGCCGTGGCTGCTCCTCCGAGATGGGCTCAGGCTGAGCCCATCTCAGCAGCCACGGCGAGCGGAGAAGAGGCGGCAGCTGCGGGGCGGCTCGCCAAGCTCCCCGGCGCCGTTTCCCCCCTCCCCCTAGCTCCACCCCAGTGTCTCCTGGCTCCACCCCCAAAGTCTCCTGGCTCCACCCCCAAAGTCCCCGGATATTTCTGGGGTTGGATTTGGCAACCCTAGATGTGAAAGACTGTGCAAACAATTAGTGAAAGGGTGCTATTTGAATTTTCTGCTTCCTGTTTCTCTAGGTGAATTCTGGTACATGTTTACCACATGTTCTCATATTCATTAATGTCTTTCAGACATTCTAAACAAAAGACACACAGTTGACCCATGGTGAAAACGTAGGGACACGCCCTTTGTTGTTATGCTTGAAGTGGCCTGTGTGTGCACTGAGATTTCTAGAGGAGAGACTTGCAGTTGAAAAGAACCATTTGCCATATTGCATGACACACTGCTCACAGCCTGAAAAAAGCAGAGACAAACGACATGATTTCTAATTTATTCATGCAGCCTCTGGACAGGCTTGCATGTAGGACACACCAGCACAAGGAAAGAAGGCTGTTTGATGGGTGATTGGCCAGGGAAATAACATGCTCTCTTTAACACATCATGCAAGATTGTCAGAGATACATAGGAACATACTGAGCTAGACCCTTCTGACTCTATCAAATAAAATCATCCAGAAGTCAACAGGGTCCTAGAGCTAGAAGAGCCAGTTTGGTGTGGAGAGCCAGTTTGGTGTGGAGAGCCAGTTTGGTGTAGTAGTTAAGTGTGCGGACTTCAAGGACAAGATCCCTACTGGATAGACCAATGGTCCATCTAATCCAGCATCCTATCTCACAGAGTGGTCACAGAGTGGCCATTCAGTTACTCTGGACAGCCAACAACAGGGCATAAAGGTAGCCAGTTTGGTGTAGTGGTTAAGTGTGCGGACTCTTATCTGGGAGAACCGGGTTTGATTCCCCACTCCTCCACTTGCACCTGCTAGCATGGCCTTGGGTCAGCCATAGCCCTGGCAGAGGTTGTCCTTGAAAGGGCAGCTGCTGGGAGAGCCCTCTCCAGCCCCACCCACCTCACAGGGTGTCTGTTGTGGGGGAAGGAAGGGAAAGGAGATTGTGAGCTGCTCTGAGCCTCTGTCCTTGAAAGGGCAGCTGCTGTGAGAGCCCTCTCAGCCCCACCCACCTCACAGGGTGTCTATTGTGGGGGAGGGAGATAAAGGAGATTGTAGGCCACTCTGAGCCTCTGTCCTTGAAAGGGCAGCTGCTGTAAGAGCCCTCTCAGCCCCACCCACCTCACAGGGTGTCTGTTGTGGGGGAGGAAGATAAAGGAGATTGTGAGCCGCTCTGAGCCTCTGTCCTTGAAAGGGCAGCTGCTGTGAGAGTCCTCTCAGCCCCACCCTCCTCACAGGGTGTCTGTTGTGGGGGAGGAAGGTAAAGGAGATTGTGAGCCGCTCTGAGCCTCTGTCCTTGAAAGGGCAGCTGCTGTGAGAGCCCTCTCAGCCCCACCCTCCTCACAGGGTGTCTGTTGTGGGGGAGGAAGGTAAAGGAGATTGTGAGCCACTCTGAGACTCTGTCCTTGAAAGGGCAGCTGCTGTGAGAGCCCTCTCAGCCCCACCCTCCTCACAGGGTGTCTGTTGTGGGGGAGGAAGGTAAAGGAGATTGTGAGCCACTCTGAGCCTCTGTCCTTGAAAGGGCAGCTGCTGTGAGAGCCCTCTCCTGCCGCACCCACCTCACAGGGTGTCTGTTGTAGGGGACGAAGGTAAAGGAGGTTGTAGGCCGCTCTGAGCCTCTGTCCTTGAAAGGGCAGCTGCTGTGAGAGCCCTCTCAGCCCCACCCACCTCACAGGTTGTCTGTTGTGGGAGAGGGAGATAAAGGAGATTGTAGGCCACTCTGAGCCTCTGTCCTTGAAAGGTCAGCTGCTGTGAGAGCCCTCTCAGCCCCACCCACCTCACAGGGTGTCTGTTGTGGGGGAGGAAGATAAAGGAGATTGTGAGCCGCTCTGAGACTCTTCGGATTGGAGGGCGGGATATAAATCCAATATCTTCTATCTTCTTCTTCTTCTTCTAGAAAAAAGGTTTAAAAAATCATGTACAAAAAGAGAGGATCCTGTCCTCCATGCACACCCTTTGCAGTGAGACTACCCTTCAGTGGGCCCATAAGCTAGGCCAAACTGCTCACAACCAAGGGTTCTATACATTTTAACAGGGATACAGCAGGAATAATATTCCCTCTGTTGGGTCATGCTCTGCCTCTATGTTTATGCAGCTGAGGGTCTGCTCCATTACCTGTTTATAGTAGCATCTGCCTGGTGTTAGCTCTTTCCCCATCCTGCTGCCCCATAAGCCTTCTCATTGCCAACATTTTGCTCAGTTATAACCCGCCCCCCTTGTAGTTCCAAATGGATCAAGTGTGCTAATCCTTAACTCAACACACACATACACTCTATCATGCTTCAAAGGCACCTTTCACCCTGGAGCCCCAGGGGTGATGACATCACATCAAAGAACTGCCAATGTGTGGCATTAAGTAGCGCAGCATTTACAAATCAGTGAGGCACTCCTCTGTGGATCTCAAAAACATCATCTTTAACAGCTGTGTAGGGAACTGTTTTGTTGAACACAGTATGGCGCAGCAGGCTTACGTCATTGAGAGGTAGGCTGAAGAGTCCTACAATCTCATTTGTAAATGGTACTCCAGAAACTATCACTGACTGAGAACCTCTCAGTCTAACCACTTTACTGCACAATAAATGCATAGGTTTTGCAACAAGAGATCTAGATGTACTTTCTTACATTTCCGCACTGTTTTCTTACTAGGAGTAAGTGAGTTCCCTCCATTTTTTAATAAAGGAAATCTTTGTATGAGGAATGGCTCCCTCGTTTTATAACAGCAATGCAGGAATAGTTCTGAGACATTTTTTTACTTGCAATTCATTCTCCATGGATCAAAAGGGAAGAAGTGACTGAGAGAAAATCAGAAATTGGGAAGCTCCACAAAATGATTGCATTGGGGTCTGCAATCTTCTTCAAGGGACCTTTGATTGTCCCAGATTGATTGTCTCCAAAAAAAAGGACAGCTTACAGACCTAATCACACCAGTCATATTCTGGAACCGTTATTACTCAAGAAGGTTTATAGCAGCCCACAAATTATCATCTCTGAAAGCTGGCAGCCTAAATCTATTAATTTATTTGAGAAAAGTTATTCTGGCTTTTGTGGTGATAGAAAATGCCAAGTCACAGTTGACTTACAGTGACCCCATAAGGTATTCAAGGCAAGAAATGTTCAGAGGTGGTTTCTCATTGCTTGCCTCTGCGTCACAACCCTGGAATTCCTCGATCGTCTCCCATCCAGTTACTAACCAGGGCTGACTAGCCAGGTCTGGGCACTGTCAGGTCAGAGATAAGGGCACTTACCTCATATTGGCTAAAGAAATAATACCTGTTTTGAGATATTTAAAACTAAATGACATGTCTACAGTATCCATTCAAGACCAGTTTCAAATTGGTTTAACTGCCATGACTTCTACAGCTAAGGAACTTTTGGAACTGCGGTTCTGTGAAACTGTAGTTCAGGGACTGTAGATCTCAAAAGATTCAAGAAAGGAAGAATATGCATTGGCTAGTTTACCTTCAATCAGTCTCGAGACCTTAAAAAGATCTTTTTTTACAGAAAGAGGAGTAAGAGATTTGACTGAGTTTGAAAAAAATACTTACACAACATAAAGGCCATTTGCTAGGATGGCTTTACAAATTATTACTCCAATACGATATGGAGACAGAACAAGTTAAAATATGCATGATAAAATGGATGTAGAATGTTGACAAGGAGATATCCCTTTCACACTGGGAAAAACTATGAACGAATGGTATTAAATTTACAACCTGTCAGGCTTCAAGAGAATATCAGTATAAGATGTTCATCTGATGGCATTTTTCTCCAGTGGATATCCACAAAATGGACAAGAATTATAAAGGAACTTGCTGGAAATGTAAAGAAGTAGAAGGCACATTCTACCACATCTGCTGGTCTTGCAACAAAAAACATACTAACATGGAAATTCTGGATTGAAATTCATGCAGAGATTCAGAAAATTCTTAAAATTAAATTCCCACTGAAGCCAGAGACAATGTTATTGGGAATTATTCTATATAATGTTGAAAAAATATCATAAGAATTACCCAAATACATGCTAACAGTGGCAAGAACAGTCTGCATCCATTTGGAAGTCAGAAGACTGTCCAACAAAAGAAGCCTAGTGTGGCAAACTATGATGTAATGGCAAAGTTAACAAACTTTGATGTAATTATGATGTAATGGCAACGTTAACAAACCTAGTAAATAAAAGACCAATTGAAAAATTTCAAAGAAATGGAAAGGATATTATTTGTATTATGATCAAGGTTAATAACTGATTAATAGCTTGATTATTTGATTTTAAAAATGGCACCTCCTGGAATAATCAGGGAGAGGGGGAGAAATTATACTCATTATTAATGTATAATTTTTAACAATTACGTATATTATATACTAGGTATAAGGCCCGTCGTGAAGAAAAATACAACAAACTCTAGAGAGAGGTTCTGGCCGAGTGCCCCTCCACCCTTGTTGTCTTCTCATCCACCCATCCAAGTCAAGGCATTCACTCCCCCCCACCCTTGATGCCTTCCCACCCACCCCCAACTTCCCACCCCCACCACCCATCCTAATACTACTGACCCCCAACTACTCTTCCTCTCAACTCCCCCTCCGTGTGTGTGTCCTTGTGTCTGTGGTGACTCAAAGCCCTGAAAGAGGCCCAGAATGGAGATAAGGAAGAATTATTATGGGGGGCATGGGGGGGCATCATGACAGTCACACAGTCGCTGAACATTCCTTTTGGTTTTTTGCGTCATATTCAGCCTTGCAGCATTTCACATCAGCGTGAGTTTGTGGCATGATCTGGGTTTCTTTGTGTGGCTTGACTGTGTTATGGTATACCATAGAGTATGCACCTCAGGTGGCTACTTTCTGTAGGGGAACTGATCTGAATTCAGCTTTCCATCTCCTTCCTGCAGCCTCTACCTAGGAAAAATACAGTCTTTCTCTGCAGTGTGGACCAAAGCAGGAGGCAAACATTCTCAGCAGGGTATAATGACACAGAGTCCACCCTGCAAAACTGCTATTTTCTCCAAGAGAGCTGATCTCTGCCATCTGGAGAGCAGTTGTAATTCTGAATGATTTCCAGCTCTCACCTGGAGATTGGCAACAATAGTTCCCTGGGAGGAAACAGCTAGTTTGGAGGGTGGTGTCTATGGCACTGTACTTGACTGAGGTTCCACCCCTCCTCAAACCCCACCCTCTCCAGGCTCCACCCCTCAAATCTCCAGGAATTTCCCAACCCTGGTGTTGGCAACTATCAACCTACCTTTATGGGGCCCCCTGAGTTCAGCTTTCCATCTCCTCCCCACTTCCTGCAGCCTCTACCTAGGAAACGTGCAGTCTTTCTCCACAGTGTGGACCAAAAGCAGCTTATATCATTTTCCTCTCCCTTTTTGATTTGCACAACAACCCTTTGAGGTAGGTTAGGCTGAAAATCTATGGGTGGTCCAAGACCACCCAGTCAGCTTCCACAGTAGGAACCTGGGTCTGGAAGATCCTGCTCTGAAGCACTAACTGCCACGTTACACTGGCTGTCATGGGGGGCTGCTGCTGAACAGTAGCAAGCAGTCAGGCCTAGTTAAGTCATACCAGTCAGGTGACATTCAAGTCACTCAGGGGGTGCTGCCAGGCCTAGAATAACCAACCTCCAGGTGGAGCCTGAAGATCTCCTGGTATCACAGCTGAACTCCAAACAACAGATCTGTCTCCCACCAGAGAAAATAACTGCTGTGGAGGGTGGATTCTACGGAAATCTATTCAGCTGAGGGCTCTCCCTTCCCCAAACTCAGGCTTTTTCAGTCTCCACCACAAAATCTCCAGGAATTTCCCACCATCCTGGAGCTGGCAACTGTAGTCAGGACTGCGCACAATGAGTTCTCCCTCAAAGGCCAAAACAGGCCTAGAAAGGGCCTCCTCCCCCCACCTGTTACTGTCAAAACCAAGACTGGTTGGTTTTTACTGACAAAAGCATGCTTGGTTGCATAGCAACAGCCACAGCCTAACAGCTTCCACAGCGGCCTAGCAGGCAGGAGAGAGGAGCGGACTCAACCAGTGGGAGTTAAGTAAGTTGAATGGCAGCTGATCTGCCAGTGGCTGATGTGGTTAGGATGATGTCATACATCTATATATCTATCTAATAGTACCAAGTAAGCAACATGTAGAGTATGTTTTCAGAAAAAAAAGCATATATGTTTCTTTGAGATCCTTATTTTAATCTGTTCATAATTTGACATGCTTGGGTATGTTTTTTTGTTATTGTCGAGAAATTAAGTTAAAAGGATATCATACTTTTGTTATATGCATTAGATATTAGAACTGTGTTCTCCAAAAAGGCAAAATATAACTGTTGACGATTAAAGATTTTCTTATTTTGATACCCACCTTATTTCTGTATCCTATTACCTATACTGTAGATCTGTATTGGAGTTCTCCAACAGAGCATCCTCACTTAAAAAATAATTATGAACTGAGGAAACTGAAACAGTGATACTCATGCAGTAGCTTGGGAGCCATATGTGGTTCTTTGAGGAGCCCCCTGTAGCTCTTCTGAGAAACCATTCCCTAGCGTGGAACCTACCTGTGTTTTAGAAATATGAACAAAGCCACTGCATGGTAGGCTTGTGATTGGCAGTCGGTTCTCACCTTGAGACAGCCACCAGCAGACAACTGAAGGACAAGTTAAGCTGTAAGAGCTCCCTAAAGTGCAGACTTGTATCAGGGATGGAAGTAAACCCAGCAAGTCACTCCCTTTTCTACAGCTTCTGTGCTCTCATCACAACACTCAACACAGCTGCCAGGAAGACAGCAAGCTGGTGTTAGAAGAGAGAGCAAAATGACCACCACCATGATAACGACTCAAGAAAAAAAAAAAGGCTTTTTGACCAGGGGAGGTGTTACTCTCCCTTTTCCACTGCTGGCTTGCCCTCCCTCCAGGCGGTGTGGCAGTCTTAATAATAATAATAATAATAATAAATTTATTTTTGTATCCCGCTCAGGGCAGTCTTTGCAAGCTACATAGTGCCACTATGCTAAAACATCCTTAGAAAAGCAAAGAACCTGAACATTCTTATCATTTGAAAAGGCCTTCTTCTACTAGAAATGCTACTTATTGAAGCACCTAATGACTAAATGATGCCCAGCAGAAGAAAGCACAAATCATCTTCCAATAATCTCTGTTTCTGATTCAGAAATTATCCCTCCTGGAGTTGGCAGGCAGTTAATATAGGCGGATGGCTGCAGTTTGAGCATAAACATGAGGACACCTAAAACTATTGCTTTTTATGCCTCTGTGTGTGAGACAAAGGATCTTACCCATGAATGTTTACACCACAATAAATTAGCTAGCCTTTAAGGTGCCACACAAAAGGTGTTATTTTGGCTATAATGTTGTGTCACATTTTCATAGCCCCGTTAGGAAGGACTGGCACACGACTAAGATGAAACCACCATGGTTCCTCTCTATTCTTAAAGAGAGCACCCTGATTCATCAAGATCCAGAGCAGCCCTTCTCAGACGTTCGATTCTGGGGCAGCAACCACAGGTAATCACATAGTCACCATGTTGCTTGAATATTAATACACACAGTCGCCATGTTGTGTGAATAGGGCAACCCTGTATTTTTTTGCTTCATGTGTATATAGCTTCAGTAAATACAAACACATACCCTAAATTGGGCAAACCCTAATCTGAATGAAAAAAGTGGCACATAAATGTTTTAAATAAATAAGTAATCCAGAGTTCTATTTGTATACACATTGCACTATTCATACAAAATGCTGATTGTGTATACTGGAAGGATCCCAGGTATCACATGCTCTGATTATGTGTGAGTGGTGCATCAGAATCAAAGAGAAGCCAAATCTACAGTTCCTTACATCAAGTAACATTTTTAATCTGCAGCCTATGACTCCTATAGTCACTAGAAGGGATTGGGTTTTTTTCCTTCAACAAAGCCAAAAGCAAGGGGGAAAGCCACTCTCTCCAGTTCCCCTACAACACTCTCTCACACACAAATTCAGGAAAAAAAAATAGAAACTGGGAGTATCAAAAGGGGAAAAAAATAGAAACTGGGAGTATCAAAAGGGGAAAAAAATAGAAACTGGGAGTATCAAAAGGGAAAAAATAGAGCGTCAATTTTTGTTAAACTGCTGCTGTGATGCAATAATTACAAAACGTTGCCTGTAAAACTATTCAGCGCTTTCCTCCACAAAGTGCTACCAGTCTCCCTAATTCCTTTTTCACCGATATTAAAAAAAAGAAACAATGCATCGTAGGAGGATTTTCAACTTCCTGTGATCCACTGCTGGCCACCGTCACTGAGACCATGTAAGGTTGGATGAAATATTGTTCTGCATGGATCACACCTGAGGAGCACTGGTGACAGGTCCATAGGTTCATGATCTTCTGCAAATATTCAACAGAGCTATAAAGCCATGCATTCAGACTAACAAGGGGAAAGGAAGACGGGGGACAAATAATCATCAAAACGACTCCAGAGAGCAATTCCCTAGCATCGCAATATATTACAGAAGCACCAGATCTTTGCCTGTGCAGAAAGCTAACTTTGTCAGCAACATCTCTTTTGCCCCTGAATCCCATTCCTATTGGTTGCTGGGTTGTTGTTTCTTTTTTTATGATCAGCCTCATGTTTAAGCATAACACTGACCAGATGTCAGCAATTTTAGCAATCGAGTGCCAAATAAGTTTGGAGCCAATTCAAGGAAACAGTTTCGCCCCTGGGGGAGGGGGGAAGAGCTCCACAGCTCCATGACCAGGAATGCAGAGAAGAAGAGATGCCAAAATGCTGAGGTAAGGGCTTATTAATAGCACAGACTAACTTGATGGGTAGCCCTATTGTAAACCACAAGCAACCTCCCACCCCATATGCTGGGTCTCTATAGAGCAACCCAGGACAATAGGGCTTCCAAGGATGGATCTTTCATAACTCATCACACAGAATCATCCAGCACCATGCACTAGAAGCATTGCATCTAGGCCTCAGTTTCATATTTGAAGATACAACCAGAATGGCACTCAGAGAAAGGCAAGCATAAACCGCCATGCTAAACCCAGAGCTCGTTCTATTGGTAAACAAAGTGTCATTCCTAAAATAAGCTGGCTTCAGAAAGCTCGAAAGGGCAAGACTCAGAACGCTAAGAGTCAGACTGCTGCCTGATTTAAATAGTCCTAGCATACCATGCTGATTATGCTACACCTTCCCCGGCAGTTAAACACACATCTATTTAACAAGCATGCACTCTTCGCATCTGAAAACATTTGGGATGTTTCTGAAGAAGGCTCCTAAAACTGAAAGGTGAAATAAGTGGGAAATGGTTTTCAGTGGTCACAGAAGCAGCAGGACTCTAAAATAACTCTTAAGATACCTTGAAAACTAGTGGATTTATCGTGGCATAAGTTTTTTTGTGAGCCAGAGCTGCCTTTGTCAGATGCTTCCCTGTGGTCTAATGAGGACCATGGTTCTCCCACATTTCCCAGTCCATGTTCAGCGTCCTTTATTGCCTAAATCTTCATTCAGTTCACACAAAAGCCTGTCCTAGTCCTTCTGAAACTATTACAAACTATTGCCCCTGAAAGACTGTGCAAGTTCGAAGAGGAGCTGGGGTTATTGCCCAACTGATCAATCCTTTACTATAAGAATGAAAGAAAGATGCATGCCGTATGAACTGACTCTTCTAGAGAGATTAAATATTTTTCAAAAGTATAGCATTGATGCAAAGTGTCATCAAATCACAGCTGACTTATAGCAACCCCATAGGCCAGGGATATCAAATGTGTGGCCCACAGGACAGAACTGGCCTCACCCAGAGCTTTAATCCATCCTGCAAGCAAGTGGGCTTGTTATGCCTTGGCTCTCCCAGGTGCAACTGGCTCCACCTCCCCTCTGCCTCCTCCATACTTTGCCTTGCTACAGAGGGTGGGTGTTTCTACTATTTTTGCTGGGCTCCTTCTGCCTTGGCTCTCCAAGGAGCAACTGGCTTCACCTCACCCTCGCCTCCTCTGTGCTCTGCCTTGCTACAGTGTGTGTATGCGTGTGTTTTGCTGGGCTTCTTCATGTTGACTTTAGATTGGGGGAGAGAGGTTATGGCCCAGTTGAAGAGTCTCTGCTTGGCATTCTGGTTTCTGGTTTCTATCTCAGGCACCTCCAGTTAAAAAGACCAGGCTATAGCTTATGAGAAAAATTTCATCCTGAGACCCTGGAGGGAAGAAGAAGATGAAGATATTGGATTTATATCCCACCCTCCACTCTGAAGTGTCTCAGAGTGGCCTACAATCTCCTTTCCCTTCCTCCCCCACAACAGACACCCTTTGAGGTGGGTGGGGCTGGAGAGGGCTCTCACAGCAGCTGCCCTTTCAAGGACAGAGGCTCAGAGCAGCCTACAATCTCCTTTACCTTCCTCCCCCACAACAGACACCCTGTGAGGTGGGTGGGGCTGGAGAGGGCTCTCACAGCAGCTGCCCTTTCAAGGACAGAGGCTCAGAGCGGCCTACAATCTCCTTTATCTTCCTCCCCCACAACAGACACCCAATGAGGTGGGTGGGGCTGAGAGGGCTCTCACAGCAGCTGCCCTTTCAAGGACAACCTCTGCCAGAGCTATGGCTGACCCAAGGCAATTCCAGCAGGTGCAAGTGGAGGAGTGGGGAATCAAACCCGGTTCTCCCAGATAACAGTCCGCACACTTAACCCCTACACCAAACTGGCTCTCCACTGCCATTGTAAGTATACTGGAGGGGATGGAGTGGAACTTGCAATATCCAGCCATTTTATGTTTTCTCCAGGGCCCCAGGCTCAGAGCATTGACCATGAGAGCAAGTTGGGGAAAGGGTATGCTCTCCACTTCTAGGCAACACGAGGAAATCCACCCAGTGCTGTACTGCTGGCTCTCCAGTCTTCCTATGTGAGTTTTCCTTTATACCTGGGGTCTTGCAGCGAGGACAGGCCAACATGATGCTTACCAGCAGCACACCAATTTGATACTTACCCAGAAAATGGTAAAATACCTTAAATTGTGTTTGTCTATGACCTTTATAAAGTTTATATCTCCACCACCTGGTATTACATGGCCCAGCCCAACACACATGGCCCAGCCCAACAAAGTCCCATTTATGTCAGTTCTGGCCCTCATAACAAATGCGTTTGACACCCGTGCCATAGGGTTTTCCAAGGCAAGAGACGTGGCTTGCAATTGCCTGCCTCTGCATAGCAACCCAGATGGTCTCACATTGAAATACTCACCAGGTCCAACCCTGTTTTAGCTTCCAAGATCTGATGAAAGCAGATTAGCCTGAGCCATCCACGTCAGGGCTTTCAGAAGTATACAATCATATAAAGAGGATGGAGAACAAGCAGCCACTGCCGTCATTCAAGACTTAATATGATAGAATTGTCTTGAATTGCAAGCATTATACTTGAAGTTAACTGTTACATGAAGTGGAGATTTTTTATATGGGGATTATGAGAATCATTGGGCAAGAAGACGGGTCATCACCAAATGGAATTTGGGGGGGCTCATTTGTTCCAGAAATTGGCTGAATAAATGTCTGAGATGAATTCTCTTAGCTCCATGCAAGGGAGGTGAAGCAAATGATCTCTTCAGCGATTTTCTACCACTTCAAGTCTTGGTTTCAATACAGAATTATCTCCAGGAAAGGATCTTTGATTAATACACAAGAATGTGAGCAAATGAGTTGTCTGAAACCAACTCAAGTCGCCTTTCATCCCATCTTGAACATTTTGTTTCACTGGATGGAGGCAGACCAGAGAGTAGGCCAACACTCTCCACATCCCATGTAGCTGCCTGGTGAAGCTTGAGCACAAACCTCAGAACATAAATCATATTTGCTCCTGTTCAGTTTAAATTAATTTCCCATTAAGCATAGCCAGTGACCTCTGCTCCATGCCTAGAAGAGGGAAGAGGAGCATGGTTCTGTAGCTCTGCTGTGTGACTGAAAGCACCTGGGTCACCAGGCTCTCTCAATCACACTGCAGAGCTACCAAGCCAAGCCCCTCTTCCTTCTGTTGGCTAAGGCTCCTCTCCCTCCTTGTACCTTGGAGAGGGAGGGAAAGAGCCAGAGCTTCCTTTGACAAGTTCCCTCCATTGATCACATGGGAGAGATACAAAGAAAGCACTTTTAAGACTAGCAACATTTTATTCAAGGTATGAGCTTTTTGCCTTGCTACAGAGAGATACAGAGTCTGTATGTGCGTGTTTTATTGACTTGTTATGCCAGGGCTCTCCTAGGTGCAACTGGATTTGCCTCCCCCCCTTTCACTGTATTCATGCCTTTGTGATCCAGAAGAGGAATAACAACTGCCAGGATATGGCTGAGAATGTGTCCAGACCACCCAGCACTTTTCCTTTGATTTTTCTTTCACATTTCACAGACTTCCCAGATAATGGGCTGCTACTGACCACTATACATGGCTGTCTCTCTATTCCTGCACAGTCACATAGGAGTTGTTGTTATTTTTCTGGAGAAGACTATAGTTTTGTAGACAAACACATAGCCCTCAGTCTGCGTCACATGGTGCCTTCACATGTTCTTGACCAGTACATGAAGCAATTTATGTACAAAAGCTCACAATGCCCAGCCGTTTCATGTTTTTCTGAGTCTTAGGCTCTAAGCATTGACCTTGAGATTTCTGTAATGAATGCTAATAAATCAAAAGTAGGTTTGCAACTTACAAATGCAAACCTGAACAACATACTCAAGATTGCTACAGGCATCGTCTTCCGTTTTTGATACAATAATTCAGAGCAAGAGATGTCAGTTATCAGAGACTGTTGAAACAAAATATTGCAAACATGCTGGTTTAAGCATGTTTTATTTTTTAAATTTTAAAAAATCTTTGATTGTGTTTGACTGTGTCCTTCATAAAGTTTATATCTTCACTACCTGGAATTATATTTTCTGAGACACACGGCCCAGTCCAACAAGATCTCACTTATGTCACTTCTGGCCCTCATAACAAATGTGTTCAACACCCCTGTTTTATGTGATCAGGTCACAGTCCGTGTCTGAAAATGTCTCACATGTAATGGCTGCTGCATTCAGCTGCCACTGTAAAGGACAGTGGTGGCTACATCATGGCTTTAGCTCAAAAATCACCTTTCCTACAATCATAAGAGGAGGATACCATGGTAGCTGATCAAATTCTACTGAGTCACATAACAAAAATTAAAAAAAAAATTATCCAAAGGTGTTAATGATCTGCCAATGTCATGTAAGCATAGTTACACCTTTCTAAATCCATTAATATAAATGGCTAGTGCTATGAAAACTGGGGAACAGTGGGGAGACATTTGAACTTATGTGAAGATGAAGAGTAGAGGGATGTAGCTAAAGGCTTAATGGAAATGTGGGGTTTTGTGAAGGGATATTTTATTTATTTAAACACATAGGTGTCCCACCCCTTCCTCTAAGAAGCTCAGGCCATCACCAAGGATTATCCCTTGTATACCAACTCTGTGAGGTAGTTCAGACTGAGGCATAATTACAGGTACTTGCCCAAGGCTATCTAGTAAGATTTATGCCTCTGTCTCTTCAGTCCAAATCCAACATTCTACCCAGTGCACCATACTGGAGGTCATGAAAAGGAAATATTCAAAGATATATTTTCTTCTCAGATCATACTCATTATTTATTATTTATTCTTCAGTCCCTGTCCCATTTTTAAGGATTCAGATTCGTTTTCTCTCTGTTTTTCAATAGTGCCAGTGAATTATATGCTGCAACTACTCAATGGATTGTGGGTAAATAAAGCAGACTGAAGTGGAAGTAAATTTATAAACAGGAACAGATGAAGAAGCTGTTAATTGTTGGACAATCTTAAAATGTATGAGGAAAGGTTAGAGAGTCTGGCTGTGTTTAGCTAGATAAAATATTGAGAGGAATGAAGGTCCTTAGAAAGGTATAAGGACATGCCCAAGGTCACTTCAGGAGTTTATGGTATGGTTTGGTACTGAAGTCAGTTGTGTGGCCTCTCAAGAGCATGTGCTTTAACAGCCAAGGTCACCTTTTCTGTGTTTGAACTTCAGGTAATATTCTTCTGAATGCCTGTGGTTTGGTACTTGTCACATGACTGGAGTCAGTTAAATGGTGTTGCATTTAACTTGTCTTCATTTGTAGATGTGTCTGTATTTGCTTTCAATACTAGTTTTTTGTCGTAACGAATTGAACCTATAACCTGACTGAATGGCGAGGGAGGGAAAAGCGTACATGTATTTGTGTGCCTAACCTACTGGCTGGCAATTGCAGTTTAAGTGCTATGATAGCTGTTTTGCTGGGTTTTGAAATATCATCAAGTTTCCGTACATTCTAGCGTCTTTTATATTGTTGTGGATGAGGACTGCTTAAAACATGGATTGACAGTTTGGACTCAGGCCTCTGTCATTCAATCACAGTGTAGCCCTTTCACATGAGAATAAGAATACATGTAAGGGTCAAAAAGAACTACTTCAAAGGTGACTGCAACTAGAATTCTTAACATTGGTGCCCCAAGATGCTATCCCACACTTCCCACAAAGTATGTTGCCCATGCTTTAACTTGTACAATCCATAAACTTACAGTGCAATCCTATGCAGAGTATAAGACCACTGAAATCAATGGGCTTGAACATATGGACATATGAAGCTGCCTTATACTGAATCAGACCTTTGGTCCATCAAAGTCAGTATTGTCAGTATTGTCTTCTCAGACTGGCTCTCCAGGGTCACAAGCTGAGGTTTTTCACACCTGCTTGCCTGGACCCTTTTTGGAGATGCCAGGGATTGAACCTGGGATTGAACCTGGGACCTTCTGCTTCCCAAGCAGATGCTCTACCACTGAGCCACCGTCCCTCCCCTGCTCTCCAGGATCTCAAGCTGAGGTTTTTCACACCTATTTGCCTGGACCCTTTTTTGGAGATGCCGGGGATTGAACCTGGGACCTTCTGCTTCCCAAGCAGATGCTCTACCACTGAGCCACCGTCCTAGACTTAGACTGGAGCAACTTTGCATAGGATCTGCCTCTGTCTAAGAATCTCACAAGGGATACACTTGGCTTATTTATTTTAAACTTCTTACATTCTCCTATCTTCACCTGGCTTCCCACAACAATAGTTTAAAACTAATTATGTGAAAACTTGCAGTCAGACATAAAAGCACTTTCAGACAGTACTTATTTTGTAGGAGTTTACAAATCCATTAAAAGTGAGATAGGAGATTGAACTGCCCCTGTTGGATTGCAGAAATTGTCTAGGATCAGTGCAACACACTTCTTAAAAGTTAAAAACACAAAAACAGTATAACAGCCAGGAATAGAGGAGTTACAAGATATGTGACGACCGCTCTCAGCATTAACAGATAAAATCAGTACTGTTTAAAGAGAGATACTAATTTTTGCGCTAAAAATTCATACGACCAACAATAGCTAATAATCTTGTAAAGAACTGGCCAGTAAGGTCCCAATCAAAGGTCTGTCATACAATGAAGTGTTTGTGGAACTTCCGGATAAACAGGTTTCTTCATTCACTTCTGTGGAAAAGCCAACTGTTGTACACACATTCCTTCCCATGCACAAAGCTACCTTAAATGATGGCGAAACCACATGCAGCTGCAGTAAGTGTGCTTGAGCTCATTAGGGATGTGTTTAACTTGTTTCTCTGAAAGATGAGATACAAATGCAGAGCTCCTACAGGGTACCAATCATAATGATGCCTCTATTTAAGAATCTCACAAGGGATACATTTGGCTTGTTAATTTCAAACTTTTTACCTTCGACCTTCACTTGGCTTCCCACAGTATTAATTCCTCAAGCAATCCTTCAGTGCTGATATGGATTTGTCCACTGTGCTAAGTAATATGTTTGTATTCCAAACCTACATCCTAAACAGAGTTATACCCTTCTATGTCCATTTAAGTCAACAGGCTTAGAAGGGCAGGCCTCAGATTCAGTGGGATCTCACAGGAGCACAGCTCCTGCACCTTTCTGAGAGCTCCACCTCCTCCTTCTGAGAGTTCCACCTCCTTGTCCATTGAATAGTATGTGCAGCTGCATAACAATCCCTGGATGAGCTCCACCGCCTATTTTTCTACAAAATGACCGCTGTAGAAGGGTATAACTCTTCCTATGACTGCGCTGCTAATCTTGCCTTGAATTGGATCCCAATGTGGCTGTTGCACAGTCCACCTATGCTTTGGCTTCTACAAGCCCCTTACACGTGCATCCAACCATCCATTTTTATGGTCACTGTCCTGAAATAGATTTGAATACATCTATTCTCATCCTTACGTTTGAAAAGTGTTCACTGAATGCACCCTCTCCTTCCCTCTACTTTCATCTGTGCTATGACATACAAATAAAGGTCAATACCTAATGGAATATCTACAGACAAAACAATGCTAAGGCCTCCTAGGGTCTTTTATTTTGTCCAGAAAATCAGGAGCCAGCAGCTTCACTAGTATACATCAGCCAGGTAACAAAAGATGTGCTAGTCACCTTATTCTCTTCTGGAGTAAAAGGCAGGACAGAGAACGCCAAGACAATGGGGTAAAGATTACTCTCCCAGAACCGAGTATGAAAAGAGTTCAGAAAAAGTGAGATCCACAGCTTAGCAAAAGCTAACTTGGCAAGTGAAGCATCTCTAAGTAGCAAAGGCCAGAAGCAAGTAAGGTAGAATTTGGGAGGCCAGAATATTATACTTTGCCAGGACAATAAAGCAAGTGTACAGTAAAAAACAAAAAACAAACCCAGACCCCTTTGCACAGTGAATACAGCAGAAAAACTCCAAGCCGCATAAGAATATGTATGAAGATTTAACACAGGTACCACAATAAACCATGCAAAAATCCCTATCAGCCGAGCATAGCTGAGGTCATACCGGTACATTCATATTTTCTCTTTCATTGAGATTTTGAAATTTTTCAGACTGATGAATATCTGAAGTATAACAAAAGGCGGACACAAAGGAAAACCATCTCCTTGTGGAACCAATATGGGCGGGTCTGTCACTTGCCATATCTGGAACATGTCTTCTACTGGCCCATCTCTGTGTGTTTTGTATTTATATTTTTGCTTTAATATTTGTAACTGCACTGGAGAGTTTAAATAGTCATACATAAAAATGTCAGGATCTCACCAAAATAGTTTTTAAAAAAAAAAAATTCAGCCAACGATGTTAAAAAGCTGCTCATGGTGGACCAACTGAAGGGGAAAATTTTTTTGTGAATGTGCAATTTGTACCATTGGGACTGAAGAACATGAACCAGGTATAGCCAGGAATGAGCCATGTTTGTGCCACTGCATTTCAATTTGATGAGTACTACATCCCCATTCTGTAGCTTCAACAGCTGGCACAGCTGGGAAAGGCACCAAGAGCTTCAATAGCCCTTTCCTTGGTGGATGTCACCAACACACTTGCTGACATTAGTCTATTAGGCTTCCAACAACCATTGTAGACCAAAAGAGACAGAGGGGGAGGCAAGCGCCTGAGTTTGTATCACACCCTCAGCTTTGAACTCACCTGAGTACCCTGAGTCTCTATGTCTTGGTCTCAACACTCTCTCTGTTAAATGAGAATAGTACAAGGCTTGTATGAGGACTTAGCGCCACTGTAAAACACTCTTTGTACATTAAGAGCCAAGTAAAAAGGATTTTACTAAAGCACAGAAAAGGCAAAAAGATTCTCTTGTAACTGAACTCATCTGCCCTGGGCATCCCCAACTGCTTCAAAGGCCATGACCTGCTAATGTGAGTTAGTAAGAACAGAATAATTCTGAAGAGGCTGCATTTATTTTACAGCCACAGATGAGGTAAGATCATTCTCTCTAAAGGCTTCTGCAAACCTTTCCTGCTAATACAGCACTCTTCCTTACCGAAAGGAACAAGAAATAAAGAAAAAAGAACTAGGCAAACCGCCATAGTACTGGCCTAGGAAGGAATGTTTCAAAGAAGCTCACAGCATTGTTTTTTTTTTAAGCCATACGTATCAAAGTAGGTTCATTGCTTTCCTTGCTAGCAGCTCAGGACTGAGGTGTTCCGGGATAGTTTGTAACAAGAGCTTCCAGACCTAATGGGAACCTGGCAAATTTCACCTTGAGCAACAATCACAGCTTTTTAAATAAACAAAATGCACGGAGAGAGAGAAGGAGAACAACAGAAACACACACACACACCCCAAAATCTAAATGACTTTGAAAGAAGATTCACGTCAGGCAGGAGGGAAAAGTAGCACAAACCTCAATGTTATTGTAAGTTAACAAGAGCAGAAACGAGCAGCTCTTACCTTGGCTTCACATTTCTTGTGACAGGAGAGGTTACAACCTGTGCAGAAGCAGAAAAGGAGTGAGATGGAGGGGAGGAATTAAAAACAAGAAGCCTTTGGTTCCAAACTGTAACATTTATGAACTGGGGAAGAAAAGGGGCCTCGCTCAGGAAAATGGAAGCAGGGCAAGAAAGAACAGATGAGCAAATCCCCCCCCCCCACAAAAAAAAAGGAGGGGAAAGAAAAACTAGGTGTTGTTACAAAAAGGAGCTGCTTCCAGGCTTTTTGAACAACTCCTGCAAAGCAGGGGGGGGGGGAGCTATACACCACACACAGGAGGGAGGGAAGGAAGGCAGAGGGAGGGGGAAAATAACCCTCTCGGCACGCTGGCACCTAGCCAAAGATAGCCCAAGTTGCACAGGTACAGCAAAGCACGCCAGCCCGCTCCAACAGCTCCAGTCCCGGGGATAATACTAAGCATATTGTTTGGGAGCTGCCTGCCAGCCCACTGTGCTGTCAGAGGCTACCCTGAAGCTCTGCATTTTTTTTCCCCTACTTCCACCCCCTTTCGTGACTAAACGTTGCACACACACAGACAAACGGGCTGAGCCCTCCCTCTTTTGGGGAGTCATGTTTCTAAGTCGTTAACTCCAGCAAGAATGTTGAAAATGTACAGGCTGTGCTCCCCTCCTCAGCAGGCAGCATTACCTTACAGTTATATGGATTTGGAATGGGACCAGGAGAAGTGTGTGTGTGGGGGGGGGGGTTGCGCCTCGCCCCTTCCCTGGCCCAAAAATCTAGGTTATGAGACAAAAGGATGTGCTTGCTTGGCCTAATTTTCCCAACCTACTTTGCTTTCCCTTTGTTCGAATTCTTGCTGTGAACTGTCATCGGGCAGCAAAACAGCAAAATTATTATTTTTATAATGTAGGGGGCATGTATTATGTATGGCTATTAACAAAGGCCTTGTATGTCATAATCAGCATAAGAACCCTGGGTGGTAGATCGTTATTGTTCCCATTTTACAGATAAACCGAGGATGAATGAACAGGGCTTGACATAGGCCAGCCACTAGCAAGTTCAACCCAAGCTCAAGAGTCCTGCAGTGCAATCCTAAACACAATTCCATCCTTCGAAACAAGGGATGTCAAACTCATTTGTTAGGAGGGCCTGATCTGACACAAATGGGATTTTGTGGGGCCGGGACATGTGTGTCATAAAACATAATGCCAGGTAGCAAATCTATAAACTTTATAAAGGACAAAGACAAACACAATTAAATATATTTTAACTTAAAATACGAACATGCTTGGAACTCTTGCAATATTTTGTTTAAAATGGAAAGGTGGGGGGAATAGTGGGATACGACAATGCAATTTTAAAAAATATTTTAAAAGCACAAAGATCCCATAGAAACTAAAAATATAAAATGCCCTGACCCTGGGGAAACAACAAAATGGGATTGCAAGTTCCTCCCCCCGCTCCCCCAGGGTCCACTCAGATTAGCAATGGCTCGCCAGTGTAATATCCCCCTTTGGCTGTGGGTTCCCAGGTTAGAATACTCACTAGGTCAGGTTCATTCAGCAGAGACAAGCTGGCTCGAAGCATCAACCCTTTATTTGAAAGGACACAATTCCAGGAAGCATGAGCTTCAGCTGGCTATAGGAGGGATGTCAAACATGCGGCATCGGGGCCAAATCAGGCCCCCAGAGGACTGCAATCAGCCCTCCCCCAGGCAACTAGTTCTTGTTTGCTTCCTTCTCCCTCTCTCTTGCTTCCTTCTGCATCTCAGCTTGCTTTGCAAGGCTTGCTCAATCGCACAGGAGTTACACAGCAAAACCTCAATTTTCTCCACTGGTCCCCTGGGAAGGGAGGGAGGGAAAGAACCAGAGCTTCCTTTGCCCAGTACCATGGATTCATGGGAGAAAAACAAAGAAAACACCTATAAGACCAACAAGTACTAATGCTTTAAGCAAGTTTTGTTTTAAGGGTTTTTTTAAAAAAAAACTTTAGTCATCTTTGAAAAGTTTACATCTCTGCTACCTAATCTTAAATAGGTACACACATGGCCCGGTCCAACACGGCCTGGTCCAACAAGATCTCACTTATGTCAGATCCAGTCCTCATAACAAATGAGTTTGACACCCCTGGGCTATAGGAATGCTGAAAATGAAATTGATCTCTACTCCATTAAAACACATTACAGCACAGACAAAGTTGCAAGGAAAACATGGAATGGATTTTCCATTAAGCTCCCTGGACCCTATCTATCTGGGCACAGAGACTTTAATGGAAAATTCCATCCCACATTTTCCTTGCAGCTTTACTTCCTGCTGCAGACAGCAAAGACAAGGCAGAAAGAGCAGGGAACTTCAGCAGCCTCAGAGCTTCAAAGAGTGAGGACAGTAGAGGGAGAAGGGGGGGTGAAAAGAGTCCTATGGGCCTGATTAAAGCCCCAGACAGGCTGATTCTGACCCACAGGCCAGGCATTTGACACCTCTGTTCTAAACCCACTGAATTCACTGGATTTAGACGTGTATAATTATGTTTAGGAGAGCGCTGTTAGTCTAATAATAAATAAATAAATTTGTGCAAATAAATAAAATAAATAAATACATATTAAGTCAGCCAATAAAACAAACTAGGTTCCTAGGCACTATGCCAAGAGACCAAGTGCGAAGTTTGGGTTACCAGTGTAAATAAAACTTCTGCATTACAGCTTCCTTAGTAACTGTGCATTCCATGCAAAAATCACTATTCTATGCAACCAAACGTAGGGCTGCCAACTCCAGGTTCCAAAAAATTGGGGATTAAACCTGTGGAGAACAAGGTTTGGGAAGGGAGTGGGGTATAATTAGGACTGCCAAGTGTCCAGTTTGGGCAGGGCATTCCTCACTCTGAGCTCCCACTGCCTGCTGCCATTCCAGACTGGCAATGTGGCCAGGGTTCTTTTTAAAAGCTTTCCCCTGTTGCTGCTCCAAGTGATGGTGAGAGAAAAATAATTTTAAAAACCTCACAATGCCACCAGCATGATATCTCTTTTGGAAAAAAACTGGAAGTGACAGCACATAGTTCTAGGAATCTATGGTTTTAACCATTGGGTTTCCAACTAGGCTTGCCAATCCCCAGCGGGGGTTCTTCCGCTTTCCCAGGCTCCTTCCCGCCCCCAGTCAGCTGGCCGGCGGGGAGGGGGGAACCCCGCCCCCAGAGGACCTTGTGCCTTTCTCCCTCCGGAGGCTTCAGTCTCTGATTGAAAGGCTTCCTCTTGGGATGGTGTGTCTGTGTTACTTTGAAGACGTTGGCAGCAACTCATGAGTAGAGAGGCCAATCCCTCGTTTCAGTCGCCAGAAACGGGGTGGGGGGGGGAGAGGGAGGGAAACGTCTGCTGAGCACTTCATTATTCCCTATGTGGAGATTGATTCTCATAGGGTATAATGGGGAATTGATCTGGAGGTTTTGGGGGCTCTGGGGGAGCTGTTTTTTGAGGTAGAGGCACCAAACTTTCAGTATGGTATCTAGTGCATCTCCCCAAAGCACCCCCCAAGTTTCAAAACGATTGGACCAGGGGGTCCAATTCTATGAGCCCCAAAAGAAGGTGCCCCTATCCATTATTTCCTATGGAAGGGAGACATTTAAAAAGGTGTGCTGTCCCTTTAAATGTGATGGCCAGAACTCCCTTGGAGTTCAATTATGCTTGTCACATCCTTGTTCCTGGCTCCACCCCCAAAGTCCCCAGATATTTCTTGAATTGGACTTGGCAACCCTATTTCCAACAATTCCTAGAACTACGCAATGTCTCTTCTGGGTTTTGCCTCAAAGAGATATCACTATGCTGTCAATGAGCCCCACCACCACCAAATGTCCCTGCCCCCAACCCTCCAGCCCACTGCTGGGCTTGGCCTGGCAATCCTATGTAGACTGCCACAGAATCCATCCTCCAAGGCAGTCATTTTTTCCAGAACTGATCTTTGTAGTCTGGAGCAGCTGTAATTCCAGGAGGTTTCCATGCCCCAGCTGGAGGTTGGTAACCCTACCATAGGGTTGCCAAGTCCAATTTAAGAAATATCTGGGGGTGGAGCCAGGAGACTTTGGGGATGGAGCCAGGAGACATTGGAGGTGGAGCCAAAATCAAGGCTGTGACAAGCATAAGTGAACTCCAAAGGGAGTTCTGGTCATCACATTTAAAGGGACGGCACACCTTTTCAATGCCTTCCGTCCATAGGAAATAATGAAGGATAGGGGCACCTTCTTTTGGGGCTCATAGAATTGGACCCCATGGTCCAATCGTTTTGAAACTTGGGGGGTAGTTTGGGGAGAGGCACTAGATGCTATACTGAAAATTTGGTGCCTCTGCTTCAAAAAACAGCGCCCCCCCCGCCCCCCCCAGAGCCCCAGATACCAGCGGATCAATTCTCCATTATTTTCCATGGGAATAAATCTCCCTAGGGAATAATAGAATTCCCAGCAGACATTCCCCTCCCCTCCCCCTGCTTTCTGACGACCCTGAAGCGGGGAGGGGCCCTCCAAACTGGGGGATCCCCTGCCCCCACCTGGGGATTGGCAACCCTACCCTACCAGCACATATTACAGAAGACCAGTTACAATACATATTTCCAAACCTTGTGCCTGCTTGAAGGCTTCTTTATTGCTCTTCCCATTCACTCGCATTTTAACACAAAAACAAAGGAGCAATGCAATAATTTCTATTTGCTTTTTAAAATCATTTTAATTAGAACTATCTTCAATAGCTGAACACTGAAGCTGGTAACATTTTAACTAGAAACCAAGCATAAATACTTGCTGTGCAGACGACATGGTCAGGCTTTATTGCCGGGTGGGGAGTTGAACCAAAGTCTCTCCGGCCCAAGTCCAACTCTCTGTCCCTCTAGCCACAGGCTCTCATTTGGAAGAAAAGTAGAGGGGGATTTTTAAGTAAACTATTTGCTAAGGTTATACAGGTAAACATCCCTGTGCAGGGGGAATGAAGGATTAGGGGAAGTACAGTTTCTCTTAAACTCTCTCCTTCAAGTCTAACACTTCTAATGTTTTAGTATCATTCAGCCCAAGAAAGAGAGAGCTCAGGTGTATCCCTTTTGCTTGCCTTTAAAATTCTGGTGGTGTATTCAGTTTCCCAAAGGGTGATGAACATGTGGAATTCACTGCCACAGGAGGTGGTGGCGGCTACAAGCATAGACAGTTTCAAGAGGGGGTTAGATAAAAATATGGAGCAGAGGTCCATCAGTGGCTATTAGCCACAGTGTGTGTGTGTGTGTGTATATTTGGCCACTGTGTGACACAGAGTGTTGGACTGGATGGGCCATTGGCCTGATCCAACATGGCTTCTCTTATGTTCTTAGTAAAGTAGTTGCATAAAGCACTGGAAACAGGCTGTGCGCATTTAAAAGTACATTGTCTAAAATGTTCCAGTCTGGAAGAGGAGGAGGGAGCCTTCATGTACATAACTGTAAACACAATCATGGAATTTCATGTGGCTACCTCACGTGCAAGACAGCACAAAAGGCAGCCCAAATGCCCCACTGGCTCTCTCTGTTTGTCTCCTTCAGGCTTTCTAGGCAAGACCTGCTAAGTTCACTTCCCAGAAGCCTCAGCATCTCCGCCCTGCTACCCCTGGGAAGGAGACTCCCCTGCTTCCTAGATTTAGAACCACGCACAGAGGCATTAATTGTTGAAGCCTAGGAGCAGTGTTGCTTCCGTGGGAACCCAGGAAAGGCTGCAGAATTTTATTGATGAAAACATGCTAACAGTGTATAAAGCAATGTGGCTGCTGTTATCTCAGAAGTCAGAGAAGTGGATGACTAAAATTTCAAAGCTTGGCAACAGATCCTCAGTATACTCTATAACCCCGTTCTCTTCAGCATTACTAGCAAACTCAGAATAAATTATGCAAAACTATAAATACTGGAAACCAAATTATGCTAAAAGGGAAATTATGCATGTTTACTAAATTGACAGGCCATAGAAGTTACAAAATTTGGCTTGTCTACGCAAGACATTTTGTTGTTGGTGGCATTTCGTATGGAACACACACATAAAACTTTGTCTATGAGGCAGAGACAAGTAACAGGCCATCCAAGATCTCTTGGCCTGTAGGCCAAGAACAGCAATCTGCTTGTCAGGTTTGAGCTAAGGCAGTCATTGCCAACATGATGCCCATGAATACCATGCACCCAGTCAATGTGGCACCCATTTCCTTCTTCCCAAGATAGGGTTGCCAAGTCCAATTCAAGAAATATCTGGGGACTTTGGGGGTAGAGCCAGGAGACTTTGGGGGTGGAGCCAGGAGACATTAGGGGTGGAGCCAAGATCAAGGCCGTGACAAGCATAATTGACTCCAAAGGGAGTTCTGGCCATCACATTTAAAGGGACGGCACACCTTTTCAATGCCTTCCTTCCATAGGAAATAATGAAGGATAGCGGCATCTTCTTTTGGGGCTCATAGAATTGGACCCCCTGGTCCAATATTTTTGAAACTTGGGGGGGGTAGTTTGGGGAGAGGCACTAGATGCTATACTGAAAATTTGGTGCCTCTGCCCCAAAAAACAGCCTCCCCAGAGCCCAAGATACCCACAGATCAATTCTCCATGATTTTCTATGGGAATAAATCCCCATAGGGAATAATAGAGTTCCCAACAGACATTTCCCTCCCCTTCCCCCGCTTTCTAACGACCCTGAAGCGGGGGGAGGGTCTCCAAACCGGGGGATCCCCTGCCCCCACCTGGGGATTGGCAACCCTATCATCAGAGGAAATACCTCTTCCCAAAAGCAAAGAACCACTCTTGGCTTTTCTCCATCTTACTGGAGAGGGAGATGCTTCTGATGAGCCCAGGAGTCATAACCTTTGTGTTTGCCTGTAACACACATTCAGAAACAGCTGCCTCCATCATAGGAGGACACTTGCTAGAACTTCTTAATATTGTACAATTGGCTCCAGCCCCTACAGAAGTCATCTGGAGGTTTCCCATGCTTACTGCGGCAAACATTTGCTGTGGTCCTCACTACTAGTATTTTAAAATTCAGAAAGTATCCGCAGGTTCTGCAAGGGTAGGGACTCCTTGACTCTTTAAAGGGTCACCAGTTGCTAGCCACAACAATAGGGTTATGGGGGTTTTTTAGTGTTCAAGAGAAAAAAAGAATGAGGACATTTTTTTTAGTGTTTCCTAGAGTTTCAGAAAATAGCAGCCGGTTTAAAAAATTAACAGCTTCAGTGGTTGATTTGGAATGTTTTTGAAGCGATGGTTCCTAGATTTGCTCTAACAGTGAAGCAGCCCAGCATGTCTACCCAACAGTGTCCTAGGCTAGAACAGTTATATAATATTTCATGCAGAAGATATTGGATTTATATCCCGCCCTCCACTCCGAAGAGTCTCAGAGCGGCTCACAATCTCCTTTACCTTCCTCCCCCACAACAGACACCCTGTGAGGTGGGTGGGGCTGAGAGGGCTCTCACAGCAGCTGCCCTTTCAAGGACAACCTCTGCCAGAGCTATGGCTGACCCAAGGCCATGCCAGCAGGTGCAAGTGGAGGAGTGGGGAATCAAACCCGGTTCTCCCAGATAAGAGTCCGCACACTTCACCACTACACCAAACTGGCTCTCTTCCTCCCCCACAACTCTGATAGTCCATGGTGGCATTAAAACAATGGTCACGCAAGAAAATCTTTTTTTAGCTATTGCTCCCAGACCCCGGAACTCCCTCCCTTGGAAGGCCTGTTTCCCCTTCACCATGTCTGCTAGAGCATAGTACTTTTGGGGTTGATTTGTTTAGGAAGGCATTTGGCAAGCTGGAGAATTAAACTGTCAGCTGCTCCTCATTCACATTATGCGTTTAGGGACCAGACGACGATAGGTGAGTGAGCATAAGGTGATCTCCCATAGTTTTGTGCATCGTTTCTTATTACATTCACAATAGTTCACACTACAGTAGTTCACACTGCAATTTTGTTTTCATGGAAAATACCTCCTTTGCCATGCAACTCTTTCCCAAGACGCTAACTTCTATTATAGTTCGAATGATACAGCAACATGTCAATAGGGACCAACTCCATCTTGAATCCAAGCAAGCGTATTGTTCCCTTGTCCATACTGATCCACCCTTGTCTGGCATGAACATATGAACATATGAAGCTGCCTTGTACTGAATCAGACCCTCGGTCCATCAAACTCAGTATTGTCTTCTCAGACTGGCAGCGGCTCTCCAGGGTCTCAAGCTGAGGTTTTTCACACCTATTTGCCTGGACCCTTTTTTGGAGATGCCAGGGATTGAACCTGGGACCTTCTGCTTCCCAAGCAGATGCTCTGCCACTGAGCCATTGTCCCTCCCCTGCTCTCCAGGGTCTCAAGCTGAGGTTTTTCAGACCTATTTGCCTGGACCCTTTTTTGGAGATGCCAGGGATTGAACCTGGGACCGTCTGCTTCCCAAGCAGATGCTCTACCACTGAGCCACCATCCCTCCCCTTAATGAAGGGCATGTGGCCCTTCAGAGACCAGTTTGCAATAATACCTGAGCAGACCTGCATTTCCACCAGTGTCTGTATCACTTTAGGAGGCTATGTTTCTAAATCTGTGCCTTATGAAGTACTATTCCTTCTCTTCGTCCCCCCTCCCCCCAGCCCAAACTTTTGGTGCACTGCCAGCAAAGCTCTGGGTTGGGTCAAGTTCAATCACCCCAGAGCAGTTTACATTGGCAGCTGAAGCCCTTGCCAGAAACAGCATCTGTTACTTTGATACACAGGACAGCCATTGTTCTTGGCTAGGAAAGGTTACAGGAGCAGGGGCTCGGTGTTCAGGATATGTTACCTTTGCGTTTTCAGGCCAAGATTTGAACAGTAGAGAAAACCTGGCGTATCAGCTAGCAGTCAGGGAATAAGAGCAGGAGCTCCTGAGATCTCCTCACCCTTCTCTGTCCTTTTCCACTGAGAGGCTTGGGGCAAGAATGCAGCCAAGCCCAGACTTGTCAAATGTACTGTTCTGGAAGTAGGCTGTCAATATCTGAGCTGATCTGCATTTCCTCCACTTTGTAAATCTTATCACTCTTTAGTTTTCCTTTGTTCTCAGAAGTTTAATCTAAAAACGCTATCAAATGCTTATTCCTGTGTTACAGTTAGCTAACAGGGTGGCAGGCAACGAATGTAAGCTTTGCAAGGGCTGAGCTGCTAAATCAAACAAGAGCATCACAAGTAACTACCCTAATAAAGAGGGCATTCCTATAACACAGGAATAAGCATTTGATAGCGTTTTTAGATACAACTAACTAAACCATCAATGTTCAAAGAAAACCTATATAAAATGGTATATCGTTGGTACCTGATGCCAGACAGATTGGCCAAAATTTATACGAGCTACTCCAATAAATGTTGGAAATGTGGCAAAATAAAGGGAACTCTCTACCATATTTGGTGGCAGTGTAATCATGCCAACAAGTTTTGGACTCAAATAAATATTTGGTGTCAGAAAATTTTTAAAATAAGGTTTTTTCATACTCCAGAACTTTATTTATTGAGCATTATTAAAGAAAATATGCCCAAACTGGGAAAAAAAACTTTTATTGCATATCATTACTGTGGCAAGAATTCTGAATGCCAAATATTGGAAGGTCCCTAAAATACCTGACAGGAATGAATTTGTACAAAAGGTTTTGGAAGCTGCTGAACTGGATACGTTAACGATGAGATTAAGAGCGGGTAACCTACAGGATGGTAAAAAGACATGGGATCCACTCTATTTATGGATAAAAAGTATGGGAAATGAAATGAGGAATTCGAAATGGTGTTTTGGAGATACCCCTTAAGCTCATGGTGGAGGGGGGGTTGGTGATGGTTACTGTGCGGATATATATATAGTTATCGTTGTTGATTTTGGTTGTATATGTGTATATGTATGGTGACGGTGTATTGTGTATGTGTATCGGTCAATAAAATCATTTAAAAAAAAAAACCAAGTAACTACCCTAATAAAGAATACACACTTAACATGTTAGCTTTGCAACAGGTTCCCTGCAAGTCACTGAGACGGATTCCTCATTAGCAGTGGTTCCACCCCCAGGCTTCTGCTGTCTCCAGCTCAAGCAATCAGTTCCCTGCCAGTTCCTGCATGGGTGCATTTTGATCTGCAGCTCCCTCCATTTCCCTCGCAGCTTCCTGCTCTTGGGTTTTTTTTTTTTTTTGAGATCTGGAAGCTGCAAAGGAAACTGGAGGGAGCTGTGGGTCAAAATGAGCCTGTGCAGCAACTGGTGGGGAATCAATTGCTTGAGCCAGGGAAAGCAGAAGCCTGGGGAAGAGCAACTCCTAGTGAGGAACTGGTCTGAATATTAGCAGTACAAATGGAGCAGAAGAAATTAGACTTGCAAATTTCCTCAGAAATCTCACTAAATTCAGTGTGACAATCTTAAATATGTTCCCAGTATTTCAATCTTAGTTCTCTTGGTAAAGTTTTCTAAAAATGTAGCAGCACTAAGTATCTTGGAAGTTTTCACTTTTAAGGGAGGAAAGTATGGATTAAATTGGAAAGTATATGCATATGTTAAAGAATCTGTCCTTGAGGCTTTGCCTTTATTTGCAGCATAAGCCAAGGGGTAGGGGACTTCAAAGTCCGGAATTATTAACCCACATTGGTTTTAACTTATTCCTTAATTGCGAAAGTTAAATAGTTCAATAAAATGGCAGTATAAGCCCATGCTCTGTTTTAGAATCACTCAGTAAAGGGCCCAAGCCATTTAGCTTTCCTGATGCTTGGTTCCCACTTCTTCAATGCATCAGCAATGGAATTCAATATACTGCAATCTGGATTCTGGCCTGGGTTTAGGATGGAACAGCTCTCACAGACATCCATTGGGAGAGTCAATAATCAAGTATCTACAGTGTATAAAAGGACTTTTTAATAGAGGATTTAAAAAATACTCAATGCTTGTAAAATGTTGTATGCAATCTTTATGTTTATATAAATGCCTGAACAATTAGTATGAAACTTATTCCTCTCTATTAAATATAAACTAATAAATTATATCACCCTGCCACATGAGAGAGCAATCCATTATTTCACAATATTCAAACATAGTTTCTTAAAGAATATCTCTAATGAAGTTCATACATAAAGTCCTTCCAGATTTCCAAAATCAACCCTTCCGTTTGGTTGCATGGAGTCAAGGTCTAACTTCATAGTTTCTTGATGGCTACGTCTGTGAAGACCGTCTTGCCGTAAATATCTAGGTGTCTATTAAGCTCTGGCCATGTTGGCTCCTAATTAAAGTTCATCCACAGAAAAAAAAAACTTGCAATATATTAGGTGTCTGACAAGAATCCCAGGTAACTCCTTCTCATCTGAATACTTCATAAGAGAATATATATGCAAGTACCTTATTCATGGAGCCCATCAGCTATTTATATCACACAAAACTCACAAGGGATCAGTCAGGCACTCTACTTCAAAGCTTCTGCTCTCATTTGGTTGACCAATTCTAGAAGGTAGTGCTGAAGGGCTGCTGTTCTTCCCTGTGGTATATATGATATAGCATCCATATTGTCTTCCATGCTATTTAACATCTCCATAAAGCCACTTGGAGATATCATCCAGAGACTCAGTGCAACCAATATGCATAAGACATCTATTTCTTCTTGCTGATAAGCCAGGTGGGTCTACGGAAAATCCTGAACAGGTGCCTGAAGAAGGTAATGTGATAAGGACCAACTGAGGGCAAACTGAAGCTCAGTTCAGGCAAGACTGGGGTACTATTGGTCATTGTCAAAGCCCCTTAAGGATTTCAGAGTTAGCCTATCCTGGGGTGTGGATGAACCCCTGCTGGACAGGTTTTATAAGGCAACAAGCAAAGTGGCCGCATAGTATATCACAGAGTGGGGAAACAGCAACTGTGTAATAAAACAATATATTCAAAATTTACAAAGACTCGATACCAAACACAGTGCAGACAAAAAATATTTCAAGAAAGGAGTAGGGTCCCACTACAGAGTTATCATATTCCAAAATCCAGAAATGTCCCTATAGGTATAGGACATATAGGTCGTTTTCCCACTGACCTTACTCCGGAGCGACGTCCCTCTTCACCGCGCAGCATCTGCGCAGATTTCGCACCAACTGCTCCGCAGAACCCGGAAGAGCCGCAAAGTCCCGCGGCTTTTGCGTCGCAAATGTAAACTGGTTTTGGCGGTTTCCATTTGCAACGCAAAAGGTCGGGAACTTCCTGGTTCCTCGGAGCAGCCTCGGAGCAGTTGGTGGGAAATCCGCGCAGACGCTGCGCGGTGAAGAGAGACGTCGCTCCGAGATAAGCTCAGTGGGAAAACGACCATAGTCAATCTTTCATGTTCATAAGAGACACATAGTCATTCATTCATTCTTCCTTGTGAATTTCTCTGCGTGGAATCCAACTTCCTTAGCAATTTTGGCTCTCAAGGCTCCTTTTCCTTAAGCGCCGCTCAACTAATGAACCACGTTTTGCAACAAAATGCTTTTTCATATGTAACGTACTGAGACAGGAGACGTTGGTAGGGCAACATGCTTTAATGGAGGCACGTTACAAGAGAGGGAACACGCGGGCCAGGTCCCGCTTATGTACAACTCCGGGAACCTCCCTCCAGACAGGCCAGTCCAATCCTGGCCTGTTGAACTTCCCGCCACAGCTGGTGATTGGCTGGGAGTTCGTGCCCTGCGCTGAGCAGCTCGGGGACAGCCCGGTCGCTCCGCGCAGGGTCGCGCTGGCTGGTTTTATGTTATTGCGTTATTGCGTTGTATCGTTATCTCGATACACTACATCATAGAACCAATCTGTGATACAAACCAACTGACGTCAATTAAGACAACTTCACGCAATTCTCATTAGGCACAAGCTAGAAATTTATAAAATTGGAAAATGATAACTCTGTAGCGGGACCTACTCCTTTCTTGAAATATTTTTTTGTCTGGACTCTGTTTGGTATCATTATAGAAAAAAACAAAGACTTCTCAAGTGATCCGGGTTGCGTCATTCCTTACTTCTGGGGATGTAGTTCATCCTCTCTCCGCAGGCGGGGTCCAAAATCCTTTGTGATCCCTGGAGGGAAGGGGTTCGTCTCCCAGAGCTCCAGTTTCTGGCCCTGCCTTTCAGCTGCAGGACCAGAGAGTGCAGCGATTCCTGGAAATTCTTTTATGTTAGTTCTTTGTTTTATTGTCAGACCCAATCGTGGGACGCCTCCAAGGAGCTGGGGAAGCTGCAAGGGAGCGGGAAGGACTGTGTCCATTACCCAATCCCCCCTTCCCAATTGCTCATGCAGCCTCTTGAGGCAGCGGAGGAACCCGGAGTTCACCACGGGTGGGGACTCTTCCCTCAGCCCCAGCGCCTTCCAGGAGGGAATTCTGCATGGGGAAGGGAGTTTTCCCTCACCCCCTGCACTCCCAGGAAAGCCACAGCTGCGGGGACTCCAACTCTTGGGCTAGGAGCTTCCCCAGTTGCCCTCGGAGGAATGGAGCAGCGGCGACAGAAAGCGACTAGGAGGCAGCTGCAGTAAGGTGCTTTAGGCTGGTGCATAGCTCACAATGCCTTCAAAGCCAGCCATGGGCAGAGAGCCTAATTTGGCTATGAAAACAGCCCTTCCCTATGCTCCTGAATCACAGTAAGGCCAGACTCCTGTGAATCTTTCCTGGACGTGCAAGAAAATGGACACGAATGTCACTTTTGTTTTCTCGGATGTATAATGGCAGTGAGGAGCACTTCTCCACCCACCCACCCCAGCAGGGTACATGTGCACAAAGCTAGGTCCACCCACCCCCCTACCCCGCATCCCACCAAACCTTCCTTTCCAGTCCCAATGGATGGAAGAGAACTGAGATTACTGTAGCAATCTGTTTAGCATATAAAAGAGGCTTCTAGCTTTTCTTTTCCCATGCTAATCAGAAGCGCCAGCTTCCTCGAGAGGGACCAGCTGATGTATGGAAGGCACTCTTTCCCCTTTCAATGGTGCTTCTAGGCTCTCTCCAGTGCAACAGGAGAGAGGCTGCTCAGCACAGTGACTAGGAACTGCAGACATCATTGCATACTGCCAGGTTTGATTTGGCACTTAAAACTCGAGGAACCTGGTGAGTGACCCTGGGTCAGTCACAGTTCTCTCTGCCCTCTTTAACCCTCAGGGGCATGTGTTGGAAGAGGAAGGAACCTGCCCTTCTTCTGAGAAGAGCGGGGACTATCTACTAGTGGCAATAAGGATCTCCAGGCCATTTTGCAGTGGTTTACATCTCTAACAGCTACGGAACACCGGAGGGATACAGGAATCTCTGCCAAAGCCTCCCCCCACAAGGGTTCTGTGGGGTGTTCCTCTCCTGGTTCTGGTTTCCCATAAGGGAAGGGCTTGTACTGGTGGAACCAGCCCTGCTGGAGGAGCTGTGGCTCACTGAGGGAGCAACTGTTTGGCGTGCAGACAGTCCCCAACATCTCTGGTTATCCAGACAGTAGGTGATGTACAAGTTCTCAGCTGAGGCCCTGGAGGGTGGCTGCCATTCTGAGAGGGCTAAGCTGACCTTAATAGAGCCAGTTTGGTGTAGTGGTTAAGTGCGCGGACTCTTATCTGGGAGAACCAGGTTTGATTCCCCACTCCTCCACTTGCACCTGCTAGCATGGCTTTGGGTCAGCCATAGCTCTGGCAGAAGTTGTCCTTGAAAGGGCAGCTGCTGTGAGAGCCCTCTCCAGCCCCACCCACCTCACAGGGTGTCTGTTGTGGGGGAGGAAGTTAAAGGAGATTGTGAGCCGCTCTGAGACTTTTCGGAGTGGAGGGCGGGATATAAATCCAATATCTTCTTCTTCTTCTTATACCTAGGCTTGGATTCAGTATGAAGCAGCTACTTTTTGGCAAAGCTCATTTGTGTTTGATGCCAGGGTTTCCTACGACAGGCATGGGAGCATTCCCTATGGCACTTTGATCTTGGGAAACTAGCATCTCAAACTTCTATTTGGAATGCAGGTTCCAAAATCATGCTTTGGCAGCTCTGTCATACAACAGTCATCAGGATTCATGGCCAGAGTCCCAGTCAGAATATTTGCCCACCAGAATTCTTGACTGTGAGGACTGCGACCTGTTTGGGAAAGATCCAGTGCAAGAAGTAGGTTCAGTTTCCCAGGCCCTCCAAGGGTTGAGGGAATCAGCTTGCAGAGTCCTGAGTAAGGGAACCACAGGATTCAAAGGAGCCACACAGGCCATGTATCCCAACACTAGGCTTACTGCAAGAATAGCTATAGGAAAGCCAGAGATTACCCAACTCTGTCAGAGTTTGGTAGTTGAGCAGGTGCCTTTCAATGCAATTGGGCCTAGATTCTCTCTACAGAGTGCCTTCCAGTTCCTGACTCAAGTGGGAACTGACTCAATGCTGCACTTGGTCAATGCTAGACTATTCTTATTTTGCCAAAACATTTGGCAATAGTGCCTTCCAGTTCCTGACTCAAGTGGGTAGTGAGTAATCCAAACCTGTCAGACTAACTGACTGGTCAAGTTTGGTCCTGATTAGTTTATGTAGACAAGGGTGGCCATTTCACCTCCATGTATCTCTGGACTTGGACAAGGTATCAATTGGTCACTCCCTTTAATTTAGTTAAGATCCTGAATGGTGTAGGCTAGCCCGATCTGGTCAGATTTTGGATGCTGAGCAGGGTGAGCCCTGACTGGCATCCAGAGGGGAAACCAAGGAATTCCTGGGCCTCTGTGCAGCGGAAGGCACTAGCAAACCACCTTGGAACTTTTCTTTAGTTAAGTCCAAAGGACTTAACTAAAGGACACAGATGACAGGTTGCCCAAGCTTAGTCAGTGTTGAAAGTTAGTTCTGCTTTGACTAGCCTGATTTTATTGACCGAAGTGATTAGGTTAGATTAATGTCGTTTACATTGAGCTGGCTTTAAAAACTTATGGAAACCTCAGTTGGTTCAAAATGCAGATATCAGGTGGTGGTTGTTAGAAGTTCACCCTCTGATGAAAGATCTGCACTGGCTGGCTGCCCACCTGTTTCTAGGCTCAATTCAAAGTGCTGGTTCTTACTTTAAAAGCCTTAAATGGCTTTGGGACAGGGTACTTGAAGAACCACCCATGTAGTGTAGCACCCAAAAGTTCATCTTCCCAAGCCATTATCTCTACTCACCTACCTCACAAAAGAGGTCGGTGGCATCCAGAGACAGGGTTTTTTTTCCAGTGGTGGCAACTTATCTTTCTAACATACTTCCACATAAGGCTCGCCTGGCACCTACATTGCTTTCTTTTAGGCACCAGGCTAAAACACTACTTATTTCCTAAGTTTTAAACTCTGTTTTATCTCTTAAACCTTTTATGGTCTGCTTTTGGCGCATAGATCATCTATAGCAGGGGTATCAAACTCATTTGTTATGAGGGCCGGATCTTTACCTTGTCATGCCGGGCCATGTGTGTCATAAAATATAATGCCAGGTAGGGGAGATATAAACTTTATAAAGGACACAGACAAAAACACACACTCAGCCTAATCCACCTCACTGGCTTGTTGAGCCTCAGCCAACAGAAGGAAGAGAAGCTTGGCTCAGTAGCTCTGCTGTGCGATTGTGAAAACCTGGCAAAGCTAGCTTTCCTTCCCCCACTTCCTCCCCAAGGGAGGAAGATCCTGTGCAATTGTTCTGTAGCTCTGCTGTGCGATTGAGCAAGTCTGGCAAAGCAAGTGGTGATGCAGAAGGAAGCAAGAGAGGGAGAAGGAAGCAGACGACAGTGAGTTGCTCGTGGGCCTGATAGGAGCCCTGTGGGAGCCTGATTCAGCCCTTGGGCCGCATGTTTGACACCTATGATCTATAGCATTTTAGACTGTTCAATGTGTATTTTATGCTATTACACCCTGGCTGTTTTAATGATGCTGGCTTGGTTTTAGTAACTTTGTTTTCAATGATTTTTTTGTTTTCATTGTAAGCTGCTTCCAGCAGGCCACTGGAAAGGGGGCATAAATATTTTCTAAATAAATAAATTGATACAGACTTGTGGACTCCACAGTGAGCTTCCCATGTTACAATCCTCATCATAAGGAAAGAATTCCACAGAAATCTTTTTTATAAATTACGTTTGCAGCCAAGCCACCCATCATCTTCATCTCTTTTCCCTACAATACTCCAATTATGCATACTACCAACAGCCCTCAAAAACCTCCATGCAGTACCAGCCCAAGGGTGCATAGTGCCCTAGGCAGGCTTCCTGCCTCCCACCCCCTGCCGCTGCCCTCCACCAGCCCTCATAGCACCGCAACATGGCATCATGGTCCGTCACCGCCCTGCATGATGAGGCTTGGCTCCCCTATGCCGCCCACGCCGCACCCCCCCCCCCGCTGTCACCACCTGGCTTCCCTCCCTCCCTGGCGCTGCAATGCAGCCGTGCTCCGTAACCCTCCATCAGAGTGCGCCGAGCCACACCACGCCAAGGCTGGCCCCTACTGGCTTCGATGCAGCCAGCGCGCCCTCTAATGCACTGAAGCACGCATGGGAGAAGGCTTTGCTCCCCCTCCTTCCTGGAACCAGAAGTGAGGGGAAGCGGAGCCTTCTCCCATGCAGGCTTCAAAGCATTAGATGGCGTGCTGGCCACATCAAAGCTGGTAGTGCCCAGCCTCGGCATGCTCTGATGGGGGGATGACGGAGTGCAGCTGCATTGCAGTGCCGGGGAGGGATAGAAGGTAGGCTGCGGTGGGGGGGAGGGCGTAGCGGGGGAGGAAACAAACAAACTAGGTGGTTGACATGGGCACTGGGAGGGGGGAGCCCAATTTGGAGCCCCCTCCTCCCGGCACCCTAGGCAACCGTCCGTCTAGTTTGCCTAGTCGGCGAGCTAGCCCTGGTTCCATGACATAGTTTCAAAAGCCAGAATTATGTACAGTAATCTCCTCACTTTTTCTAAGTAAGGAGATACTTATCCATATTTTCTCGGATATTAAAGTCCGCCTGGCTTTAAGGAGACTTGTTTCCAAATAAACATACACTACCTGGAGGCCTGCAAGGAAGCACAGTAAGGGGAACAATAAGAAAATCCACTCATGCAGTGCTAAAACTTCCCCCTCCAGGATTCTCTAAATTCTCAGGATCTTGAGGCAGCTGATTTCACCGACACTCAAACTGCTCTCTACATTCCATGTTCTTGGAGCATATTTATCATCCTAAGGTCACTGTTTAGGTGCCCCCTCCCACCTTTTGGGTTAATTTACAAAGTCATAGTTTCTGTCAGCTTAAGGAGTTCCCCAAATATATATATTTTTTAATTGAACATATGAAGCCGCCTTCTACTGAATCAGACCCTGGGTCCATCAAAGTCAGTATTTTCTACTCAGACTGGCAGCGGCTCTCCAAGCTCTCCAGCGGAGGTTTTTCACGCCTTTTTGCCTGGACCCTTTTTAGTTGGAGATGATGGGGATTGAACCTGGGACCTTCTGCTTACCAAGCAGATGCTCTACCATTGAGCCACCGTCCCTCTCCTATGTAGAGACCTTTACCATGACTGTTGGTGGGCTGTTTTGGCTGCTTTCAATATCGACGTAGTCACTAATCAGTTTTCTATTAGGTATAATGACAGGGGTGAAGCTTTAGATTTGCTGTTTGTTTTTTTGAGCATATGCAGAATACTGACAAGATACAGTTATGGGAGCATAATTTTGTATAACTGAATCTTTTTTAAAACAAAAACCCAGCTGCTCTATCAGCTAATGATCAGGTTTCCAGAAGAGAATACTAAGCTAGCACAGCAAGAAGCTTGCTGGTTTCAATTTTAAATCCCAAACCGATCATTTTTACGGATAATCCTTCATAGCCAATCTGAATCCAGTTGCTCAGTAGCTGCTTCCCCAATCTGTGCCTGCCATGTTGGGTTGTATTTTATTCATTTCCCCTCCTCCAACTTCTTTTGGGAAACCAGTGATAGGAAGCCACAGCTTGGGAAAAGAACATCAGACAGGAAGGATAATGATTGAGGGCTTATTTATTTTTAATGCTTTTTATACCACCTTCCCAAAACTGGACATCCAAGTCAGTTCATGAACATACCAAGCCTATAGCTAACCCAGAAAGCCAAGAAAGCACCATACAAGTCCCAAAACTGCCATAAAGCTGAAACACTCTTGTGTTAAGCTGCAGCAAATCCTTATGCCAAGGCTGCGCCCTGTCCTGGTGTGGCTGTGCCGCAACTGCCCCTTATTCCGGACAAAAGGTAATGGTGCTGGTAAAAGGGGACTTGGGGCACAAGCACAGCATGACAGAGGGTGGGCTGCTAAAGACACCCAACCAAGTGCCTATCCACCAGTGCTCTGAACAGTTGGTTCCAGCGGCGTCACTAGGGCGGGGCCAAGGGGGCCATCGGCCCTCCCCCAGAGCATTCTCATTGGCCCCAGGCACTGACCCATGACCCCCCCCCAACAAGAAGGGGCTGGCCCTGGGACTAGAACGCTGCTGCTGTGTGTGGGCTGGCCGGGATTCTGAAACCGGGGCCGCGCTGCTGCCGGCTCAGCTAAAAGCGTGTGGGTGAGTGGGGGAAACTTAAATGCTGCAAAACTGGTATCTTGGATTACGGGGGCTGGTCATGTGACCAGAGGGTGGATGAGGGAGGGGCCATGTGAAGTGGGCGGGGTTGTGTGTGGAGGGGGTGATGCAGCCCTCCAAAAGGGGTGATGCCCAATGGCGGGGGGGGGGTGACTTGAATCAGTTACACCCCAGGGTGCAACCCACCCTAGTGACGCCTCTGGTTGGTTCCTACAAGATTGGAACCATAAGTTGAGTTTTAGCTAGCAAAAAGGCAAAACCAGACAGCAGGCAAGGCAGCCTTTGTGAAATGGCAACTACCCAGAGTTAATGGGAATCTTGTCATTTAAAATGTTTATGTGGGTGAGGGCTCAATGAATGAGTTATTCTTACACTCTTGCAGTCTAACTGTTCTCCACGGCAGAAAACACTAGAGAAATTTCACTCCTTGTCTGACTAAGAACAGGGTGGATGTCTTCCCTCCACCAGTGGCAGAGGCAGGCACAACTCATGTTCTGTAAACTATTTGGGTTTGCCTACAGAAACAGACTGAAAGGCTTTAGGATCTCTACTTGCTAGATTTCTGGCAATAATAAGCACAACCCCAGTCCCATATAGTTGTATGAACTGTGTGTCTCAGTGCAGATCTCCAAATTTGACGACTTCTTCATCCCTTCCCATAATACAGTTGTAAACTCATCCAATAGCACGATGATAAATGGATAATGGGTTTCCACTGGGGAGTAAAGCAGAATGCCCCAAATAAATAAATGGATTTTGACCTCTACAATGTTCTAGGCTTTATGATAAGATGCATCTTATCATCTCCAGTTGCAGATGGAGAAAAGTTACTTTTGCCCCAGTGTGCACTAGCAAGAAATGGTTAAGGGGCTACTTAAAATACCTATATGAAGGAGACGGGTTGCTCCATGTGACAAATTCTTCACACAGCAGCACTAGTAATACAGTTGCATAACAAAAAAAAAAATTAAGTTCTTCATATGTAGCAACTCACTTTGAAGCTGTAGCAATTTCCCCCCTGCCAATGATAACCGTGAATGGATTTGTTTGTTTCTCAGGGTTGAGGAACTACAATTTAACAGCTGGTGATATTGCAGATGCAGCTTGACAGGCTTCCAATATCGTAGCCTGCCATTTGCTCCCTGGGTAGTGTACCCAAGAAACACTAACACGGAAACATGAGCTTGGACCCTTTACACCTTCCTTCCTCTAGCTCTCCTCTATGTCCATTACAAATGTGGACTACCGCTGTGGAGCATGCTTCCTTCATGCTAGGCACATTTTGGCTTCTTCAAAGACACTGGTCATCCATCAGCAGAAGGTCCTAGCACCAGAGGAACATGGGCTCTGCACAATGGAGGAATACCTATGCAATGGACATAAAGGAAAGCGAGCAGAACGGAGGTAAAGGATCTAAGCCACAGTAACAGGATGTTGGCCCTCAAAAGTGGCTTGTTAAGTTTTCCCCAATGGTGCAAGACTGGGAGGGCAATCAGGTGAATCAAAAAGCATGGAAGGCCAGGTTTAAACCCCTCCCCTTCTTTCATCCTGCAATCCTGATCCAAACTGGGCCTTCACTATTTAAAGGGGTGATGGGTGATCCATTCACAGGACTCCTTCACCACAGCTGGCTTGGCCATCGCTTTAGCAGACACTGGCAATGCTGCAGACTCAGTGAGTCAAAGGCCATCCTGTTTGTGCTGCAATATTAAAGCCTGTATCTTACACCCAAAGCTATGTACTCAAGAGGCATTCAATTGGGAGCATGTTAATAGGTTCAGAGAAACCAAAATAGCTGGATGACTGCCAAGAGGTTGTCCAAATTCCCAGAAGTGCTGCAGTCCAAAAGGCCAAGGGGAGAAAAGTTGCTAAAAGAAGCGGCCTCATTCCTCTTGGATTCTATTTATCCTTCATTAAATTTATTATTTTCTACAGCATGTTAGTTTGGCAAAAGTCTTACCATTCTTATCTGGAAATGGACCATTATGGCCCCCTGGGAGAAGAAAAGGAACTCTGGAATTATAAGCATCTGAGAATTTCTCCACAAACATTCATATTTGTTAATAATTTACTCAAATGAAACTCTCCTTTCTGATGCAGTCCAGTCTCTTGTAATGCACCTAATGACTCTGAAATTATTGCAAATAAAGAAAGCAGCTCTTAGCTCTGAAACAGACCAGGAAGCAACAAATGCTATTTGGGGATCACATGAGATAAGGCACAAACATGCAAAATACAGGAAGCCAGTGCTGTTTAGCAGGCACAATGTTTGATCTGGGCTTTTAAAGGCCTTGGATTCAAACCCGTGTTCCAACAGAGTCACTAAAGGCTGCCTCTCACTTACATGTTTATCGTTAGATGACACTAAATAACAATTGCATTTATAGAGCACTTTAAGGGTTCCAAGCAATTCTACTCTCGAGGCAGATTGCAAAAAAGAATCTGACATTTTACGTAGGCTGTTTCAACGGAGAGGATATCCTAACTGCATAATTAATTCAGCTGAACAGAGAGTGATGACAACACAACGGGGACACACTATTGCGATATAGGGAAAGATCAGATAAAGTGACCCGTATTTCATGGGCGATGTCATATACACCAATAGCAAAGGAGGTAGAAAAAATATTGAGGAAACATTGTCATTTGGTTGAAGAGTTATCTGGATGTCAACAACCTCCTCTAAAAGTATTTAAACGCACCAAAAATCTGCAGGACACGCTGATCTGGTTGGATTTTGTCAGGCATGCAAGGGAAATTGACATCTTACCAGGAAATTTTAAATGTGGAACATGCTTGGCATGTCAGTTTTGTCTCCAAATCAGGGAGTTTGAACATCCTCAGACAAGAAAAATCACGTTCAACCACGTGTTCAACCAAAAGAGCTGTGTATGCAATTTTATGTCCGTGTACACGTGTCTATGTGGGGAGTACCATGAGAATGGTAAAGACACGTGTACTTGAACACTGATCTAGACTTAAACATTAAGTGAGTGAAGCTCCGCTTGTGGAACACTTTTCAAATAAAGGGCATGATCCTGACTCACTTAGGTTCTTTGTATTAGAAAAAATACAAGGTTTACAGCTAAATTCTGTAAGTGTTGAAAAATTACTTGCACAGAAGGAGATGAGATAGATTTATTATTTAAAAACTTTACAACCTTTAGGATTAAACAACAAGTGGGACCTCTCATGTTTTGTATAGAGTGATTTCAGTATGGACTGTGTATGTGTTGCACCCCCTTTAACGGATTGCTGTAATCTCTAAATGATGGCACCTGCGAATGAGTATATCACGCACCTATGTAGCAGAAAGAGGAAAGATGACAGCAAACGCTGAGAAAATGATGTAAAATCTATTTCTGATGTGATGAGTGAAGCATATGAGTAGGTTAGTGAAGTAGATGAGTAGATGAGTGAAGCATATGAGTAGGAAGTATATGAGTGGGTTATTGCTTGTTCGTGGATGTATTATAAGAAATGGAAGAAGTACGATGTACCATTATCCTAATGCGTTAATTTCTTTTTAGAATATAGGAAAATTAGCTTGAATAAAGCAGTAATGCGAAAAAGGAGCTCTTTAGACCAGTTGTGCCTATAAGCTGGTTTTGATTATCGATTGATTTTTTCAATACTTCCTGCATACATTGTGCAAATCCAGAATATCTACGAACTTGTATGAAAGCCTGGATTAATTAATTTCTGCAAACTTTGAAATTTTTGATATGAATAAAGAAATCAATTTTCTACAACAATTGTAAAAAAAAAATCTTTATTGAACATTATTGAGAATAACTTGTATTGCAAGAGGTATTCTATACACGGAGCTATTGCTTCCCTTCCAATCTTTTGTCCGTGTGGCTTTTGTTGTGTTGCACAAACTCCAGGTGGTAGCTGGAGATCTCCTGCTATTACAACTGAACTCCAGGCAACAGAAGTCACTTCACAAGGAGAAAATGGTCACTTTGTAAGGCAGACTCTAAGGCATTACATTTCTATGAAGTCCTTTCCCTTCCCAAAGCCTAACCCTCTTCAAGCTCCATCCCTAAAATCTCCAGGTATTTCCCAACCCTGAACTGACAACCCTACCTCTGATGTGGTGCTGATCCCTCTTATAATAAGAAGAGAGAAGTACTGCCTCACCATACTTTTGGAGTTCTACAAGAAAATGAATAAATGTTGAAAACACTGACTCAGTAGACAAAAGGTGAGTAAGCTTAGTGATCATGGAATAAGGCGATGGGTCCTCTTATGGATTAAAAATTGGATAAACAAAAGGCAGAAAAGAGTGGGAATAAATGGACAGTTCTCAAAACGGAAGGAAGTAATCAGGAAAGTACCACAAAGATGGGTTTGGGGCCAGTGATATTTAATTTGATCATAAATGATCTGGAACTAGGGGTTCAGCAGTCAGTGCAGTGGCCAAGTTTGCAGATAACACAAAATGTTTCAGGATAATGAAAACCAGGGCTGACTGCGAAGAGCTCCAGGAGGATCTCCACAAATTGGGTGATTAGGCAACAACGGGGGGGAATGAAGTACAATGTATGTAAGCACAAAGTGATGTACACTGGAACAAAAAATCCCTGCTTCAAGTAGATGTTAATGGGGTCTGAACATGCTGAGATAGAGAAAGAGAACTTGGGGTCATAGTAAATAGCTTAATTAAAGTGTCAACCCAGTGTGATGCAGCTAGAGGGCTTTTTTTGAGCAGGAATGTACAGGAACGCAGTTGTGGCTGGCTTTGCATCAGGGAGTGTAGCCTAATATGCAAATAAGTTCCTGCTAGACCTTTTTCTACAAAAAAAGCCTAGTGTGAAACAATGGTGATGTCAGGGGGTGTGGCCTAATATGCAAATGAGTTCCTGCTGGGCTTCTTCTACCTAAAAAAAAAGCCGTGGCTGCAGCAATGATAAAGGCAAACTCTGTGCTGAGGATTATTAGGAAAGACATTGATGAATAGCTAATATTAGAATCCCCCTGTAATTGTGCAACCTCATTTGGAATACCATGTGAAATTCTGGTCACCGCAGGGATCGTTTTATAGAAAAATAGGTGCTGGAGCTCATCCAGGGATTGTTATGTAGCTGCACATACTATTCAATGGATAAGGAGGTGGAACTCTCAAAGGGAAGAGGTGGAACTCTCAGAAAGGTACAGGAGCTGTGCTCCTGTGAGCTCCCACTGAATCTGAGGCCTCGGTCACACTATCTCAAAAAGAACATTGCACAACTGGAAAAAGTACAGAAAAGGGCAATCAAGGTGATTAATGGTTTTAGAGCATCTTTCCTATGATGAAAGGTTGGAAGAGTGTGGGACTTTTCAGTTTAGAAAAGAGGCAATTGGTGGGTAAGATAGAGATTTATAAAATTATATATGGGTTAGAGTAGATTGAGATAGATTTTTTACTGTCTTCCAAAAACTAGAACTCAGGGGCATTCAAAGTTGATACACAGTAGATTCCAGATTTTTTAAAAAGCAAATACTTATTTTAATTCACATGTGATTAAAATGTAGAATTCACTGGCAGAGGATATACCACAGGCAAAGACAGCTTTAAAATGGGATTAGACAGATTCATGGAGGATAGGTCTATGAGTGACTACTAAATGACTAAAAGAGAACCTTCAAATTCACAAGCAATAAACCTCGGAATACCAGTACCAGGAGTCAACTTCAGGGACAGGCTTTGGCCTTTGTCCTGTTGTTAGCCCTCCACAGTAATTGGCTGGACGCTGTTTGAGACAGGATGCTGGACTAGATAGAGAGTGTCTCCTTTTATCAAAGATTTCAGGTTTTCACGGCTGGTAACATCAATAGGGTTTGTAGAATCTTTCGGGATCAAGTGCCGTGTTCTACTGGAGAAAGTGTTCCTTCCAGACGTTTCGTTCTCAGCTGCGGAGAACATCCTCAGTGGCGTTGCAGCCGGTCTGAGCGCCTGCTCCGGCTGCAACGCCACTGAGGATGTTCTCCGCAGCTGAGAACGAAACGTCTGGAAGGAAAACTTTCTCCAGTAGAACACGGCACTTGATCCCGAAAGATTCTACAAACCCTAAAGTGTCTCCTTTGATCCATCCTATGTTCTCATGTAATTAGGAAGCAGAATAACAAATCAAAAGAGAACTACACTACAGAGTAAAAAATGCAAGATAAAAGGCGACACGGAAGGAAGAAGGTCTGTGTGAAGCACCACAGTCCTATAATAATAATCATAATAATTAAAATATTAATACCTATCAAAGCAAATACTGATCATACAGATATCTTAGGCCCAAACTGTTCAATCTCCAGCACATTTTCCCTGTAGAAGACTCCACTTCAGGTAGGACTATTTGTGTATTTGTGTGGAGGATTCTTTCATGAACATATGAAGCTGCCTTATACCGAATCAGACCCTCGGTCCATCAAAGTCAGTATTGTCTTCTCAGACTGGCAGCGGCTCTCCAGGGTCTCAAGCTGAGGTTTTTTCACACCTATTTGCCTGGACCCTTTTTTGGAGATGCCAGGGATTGAACCTGGGACCTTCTGCTTCCCAAGCAGATGCTCTACCACTGAGCCACTGTCCCTCCTCTTACATCATTTTCTCTCACCTTGATCACCCCTGCTGGAGGTGCAATTGCGGCAAACAGCAGCTCCAGAGAGCCATCTGAAGTAGTTAAAATAGAGAAAGAAAACTCCCTTCACCCCCACACTGTGGTTCCAGACCAAATCAGGATCTCTTGTACCTGCTATTTACAAAGAAAAAAATGCACTGGAAATAGTTTCATGGGTTTCCTGATATCTTGTCTTGTTTGGCCTACTTGAACAACCCCAGCCTTGACAATGTGAAACAAAAATTCTAGATTTCTGAGCAATCCAACAACCCAACTGATAAAATTCTGAAGCAAATTACTACAGTGGCTTGTGGGGAGGAGGAGGAAGGAAGAAGGGAAAGGTCTCCGTTCACACGGAATTGCAGCATAGGATTGGCATAGAGGTAGTACATAAACACCTAGTTTCTTTAAATGAAACTAAATCCTCAGGGCCAGATCAACTGCATCCAAGGGTACTAAAAGAACTTGTGGATTAATTTCTGAGCCTCTGGCCATTATTTTTGAGAATTCTTGGATAACAGTTGAGGTGTCAGAAGATTGGAGGTGGGCAAATGTTGTCCCCATATTCAAAAAGGGGGGAAAGGAGCGTCTGGATAACTACTGACATGTCAGCTTGATGTCTATATCTGGGAAAGTTTTAGAACAAATAAACATTTAGAAAAGAGGGCTGTGATTATTAAGAACCAGCATGGGTTTCTCATGAACAAGTCATGTCAGTCTAACTATCTCTTTTTTTCAAGAAAGTTACTACTTTGCTGGATCAGGGGAATGCTATAGACATAGTTTATCTTGATTTCAGTAAGACTTTTGATATGCCACATAATATTTTTGTTGACAAGTTGGTAAAATGTGATTTGGATCCTATTGGTGAAGTGGATTTCCCACCGGGCTTACGGATACAATATCTGAAGTTGGACTGGATTTTTGAACTGAAGGGAAAAAAGACCTGGAGGAAAGTTATTTATATACACGGTAATTTATGTTGAGTGCTGGATGTTTATGAATTGCTTTACTCTGCTCTGGCTAGACTTCACTTAGAGTATTGTGTCCAGTTTTGTGCACAACAATGCAAGAAGGATACAGACAAGCTTGAACATGTCCAGAGGAGGGCAATGAAGATGGTGAGGGGTCTGGAGACCAAGTCCTATGAGGAAAGGTTGAAAGAACTGGGTATGTTTAGACTGGAGAGGAGACAACTGAGAGGAGATATGATAACCATCTTCAAGTAATTTAATGGCTGTCATATAGAGGATAGTGTAGAGTGGTTTTCTGTGGCCCCAGAAGGTTGGACCAGAACCAATGGGCTGAAATTAAATACAGAGTTTTCAGCTAAACATTAGAAAGAACTTCCAGACAGTTCAAGCGGTACATCAGTGGAAGAGGCTTCCTTGGGAGGTGGTGGGCTCTCCTTCTTGGAGGTTTTTAAACAGAGGACAGCAGTGCTGGTTCTGTGAACTTAGGCAGATCATGAGAGGGAGGGCAGGAAGGGTTGCATCAGTGCTTAGTTCTCATGGTCCTTTTTATAAACCCAAGGAAATGCTGATTGCCACTTTGGTGTCAGGACACAATTTTCTCCAGGCCAGTTTGGCCAGGGATCCTGGAGGGGTTAGCCATCTTCTGGGCATGTAGCTGGGGTCACTTGAGGGATGGGAGGGGGAGGTATTTGTGAATTTCCTGTATTGTGCAGGGGGTTGGGCAATTAGCAGAAGCTTGCTGTTGAGCACAGACTGAGAACATCTTCTTAGAGATTTCTCTCAGCCCTCAAGTTCCTGAGTTGAAGCAGAACTTCAGTACCGCACCTTCTTTCCCAAGAGCTAATGTCTTCAGTCAGCATTCCACTTTCCCTATCACTCCATCCTTCTATCTAGTAGCCAAGGGCTGCCCCCTGTGCAGATCCAAATGCAACAAAACACAGGATTAACTAGGACTGCAGGAAAGGGTTCTGAAAACATGGGGAGATTTCTTCCACTTAGAGAAAAATCTTATTTTTGACACTATTTTATAGATAATCTACCTAAAACTGTAACAGTAATATCTGCACTTGTGAATGTCACAGAGGAGGGGGGGAACTCCCAGCAGAGTTCAGGCAGTCAAACATGGTAG